>NC_057798.1:628400487-628414794 GCF_018294505.1 Triticum aestivum
ACAATGACAGTAGAAGGGTGACAACTCGATCTGATCGTAATCTGTCAATTGGTTTCTCTCTCAAACATTGTGTCTTTGTGCCTCGCTCAGTAGCCCCCTCGATATATAGACTTCTCACGCACGCACAACTGTAGTGATGATGACGCTGAACCCAGTGTGCCTCGTTTTTACTGGTCTCATGTGATAGTTTTCACCCTGTTTTCTGTTAATTAACAAGGCAACTTTTTCTTTGTTACTACTAGTGAATCTGAAATCATTTGGGGCAGACATAAAATATATCACTTCAACCCAATTACCGCAGTAACTATTTTAAAAGAAACTAGCTAGATGCCCGTGCGTTGCACGGAACATCAAGATGCATTTGTATGAGTAGTTTATCTTGTGAGAGAAAAGGACGAACAAGGGAAGGCCTTATTTGTGAATGTGGAGAGGGGTGTGGGTATATTTTTGCAAAATTGCCATAGTTTCCTTCCTATCCATTAGATATAAATCTGACGGCCTACATTGCAGGATGGCACACACACCATCATCACCAACTCTGTTTTCTACTCCCTCCGTTCCTAAATGCTATTTATCTTTTTAGAGATTTCAACAAGTGACTATATACGCAGCAAAATGAGTGAATCTACACTCTAAAATATGTCTACATACACATCCGTATGTGGTAGTCCATTTGAAATCTGAAAAAGACAAATATTTAGGAACGGATGGAGTATAAGAGTAGACATGGAGATATATCTCCAGCATGGTCTACAACAAAAATGTGCTGGACTGGTTAGCGCCGGATGCTCGCAACGCGATGACATGAGTTCGAATTCCGTCTTTAACTTTAGATTTTTATATTATATATTACTTATTTAATATATACTTCTTTCGCTACTGTACTAACAGTGGAACCCATAGAGTACTTAGAATACAAGATTAAGGATGGACTTGTTTCCTTTTAACTTTCTGTACGAAGTTGTAGCCACCCTGCAAGTCACGTGTACACTGTACATGCAATTAACTTTTTATAGAGGGACAATCATACATGCAATTAACTCAAATGGATTGGATGTCACTCTATTATTTCCAGCATAAGAGCATCTGTCGGCGTTCTGGGAACGGGGGTCCCTAGATTTGCCTGCCTGCGGCGTGGCTCAAGGGGCGGCCCAGCATGGCCCATCTTCATCAACACGAGCTCAGGACTCTCGCGAGGGGCCAAGCCTCGCGGGGTGGACGATAGGAAGCTTCCTCAGGCACGACCTCGTTAGGATGGCTCACGAGGAGGCGGAGAGATCAATGCGGGGTACTTCACGAGGTGCCCACGACGCAAGCCATGACGACCAAGGGCGCCAGGCGGGCGCCAGGCCGCGCAATGTCCTTCCTTTCCTCTTTGGTGCAAAGGGAGCAAGCGCAGGCGAGAGCATCAAGCAAAGGCATCCATTTCGGTGCAACAAGACCAAGACCAGCAGAACGGCAGGATGGAGGTCATCGTGGAGCCCAAGCCGGCGTCACCACCAGAGCCTTTGACAGGCGAGGACCAACTTTAGTCAGGATAAGTGTACTAGATGTTCCCATTCAAAATGGCCAATTGTTGGCGCCCTTCCCGCTCAATATTTGGGAAGACGCCGAGGGCCTTTGCCTATAAATAGGACTAGCCACCACAAGGTAGAGGCAGATCGGACCCTCACCAGGAAACCAGTAGAGAGAGCGACTGAACTCCCCCTAGTAGTTCATCGCACCAGCCGAGAACAGACCCTCGCGAGGCTGTTCTTCCTTATATTGTTCATCATCAGCCCAAGAGGCAATCCACCACACCACACACTGGAGTAGGGTATTACACCACAATGGTGGCCTGAACCAGTATAAACTCTGTGTCTCTTGTGTTGTTCCTTTGATTGCTTAGATCATAGTGAGGCGGTGAGGTGCAGGTAGGAAGAGGACGAAATCTCCGTGCGCACCCCAGTGTTCGAATCTAGAGGGTCTGCCGGAACCCAAAATCCGACATTTGGCACGCCAGGTAGGGGTGCGCCGGAATTCGTCTTCCGCTGCCCTGTTCTTCACCGACCATCGTGTCCATGTCAGACGCTCGTCGGGCCCGTGCTGAGCCGCTCTCGCTTCCTGCGTCGCCCAGACGGCCCCCGTCGGCGGCCACCCCCGCCGTTCCCTGTCGCCTGCTGTCAACACCGCCACCGGCCCGGCGGGTAACGAGCAGCAAGCATCGTCCCAACATCCATCCATGAGGCGAGACGGCCGCACTGCTACTCCCTCGCTCGCCCCGGCTGGTTCTTTGTCCCGCGCGCCCCGCGCGGCCATGCAGGCTTGAGCTGCGCTCATCGCGGCAAACGAACTCCTGCGCTACCGCCCAGTCGACGACGTCTACGAAGAGTGGCTCGACCGCGTCGCCGAGCTCGTCCGCGCCGCTGGGGGCTCTCCCGTGCCGTCCTTCTCGCTGGACCGCGCCCCGCCCTGCGCGGGCAATGAAGCTCCGGGGGCGCCTCAGCCGCCTCCCCCTCAAGAAGGCGCCCTGGCCCCAAGGCGCGTGGCCCCTGGACGGAACCCACCCTGTCCGGCGCCAGCGCAGCAAGAGCGGAGCTGCCAAGAGGTTCCTCGCCCCCAAGAAGCTGCCTGAGTGCTCCCTGCTCCGGTCCGTCGCGACCACGCTCCTGTTCCAGCACGCCAAGACCCCGCGCTGCTCCCAGCTACAGCACATGGGGGCCCGCAAGACCAAGCTCCTCGTCACCAGAGGCCTCCCGTGGCCACAGCAGGCTGCTGCGCCTTCACCACAGAGCTGCGCAGCGTCGCGTGGCCCTGCAAGTTCAAGCCAAACCTGCCTCCTCGCTATGACGGCACGACCGACCTAGCGGAGTTCCTCTAGCTCTACGAGCTGGGCATCGAAGCCGCCAACGAGGATGAGAAGGTCATGGCGAACTGGTTTCCCATGGCGCTCAAGGATGGGGCCCGCACCTGGCTCCTAAACCTGGCCCCAGGCATGATCTCCTCCTGGGACGAGATGCGCACCCGTTTCATCGCCAACTTCCATGGTACTCGCGACCGGCCACCTGCCGTGAGCGACGTGCGCCGCATCAAGCAGCAACCAAGGGAGACCCTGCAGAAGTACATCCAGCACTTCAACAACGCACGTCTCAAGATTCCCAAGGTGACCGAGGAGGCCATCATCTCAGCCTTCTCCGACGGCGTGCGTGACGTCAAGATGAAGGAGGAGCTGGCGATGCATGAAGATATGTGCACTTCCTTGGAGCTGTTCAACCTGGCAACCAAGTGTGCCAGGGCTGAGGAAGGGCACATTTCCCTCCTCGAGCTGCCAGCCGTATGTTGGAAATATGCCCTAGAGGCAATAATAAAAGGGTTATTATTATATTTCCTTATTCATGATAATTGTCTTTTATTCATGCTATAACTGTATTGTCCGGAAATCGTAATACACGTGTGAATACATAGACCATAACATGTCCCTAGTGAGCCTCTAGTTGACTAGCTCGTTGGTCAACAGATAGTCATGGTTTCCTGACTATGGACATTAGATGTCATTGACAACGGGATCACATCATTAGGAGAATGATGTGATGGACAAGACCCAATCCTAAGCATAGCACAAGATCGTGTAGTTCGTTTTGCTAGAGCTTTTTCAATGTCAAGTATCTCTTCCTTAGACCATGAGATCATGTAACTCCCGGATACCGTAAGAGTGCTTTGGGTGTACCAAATGTCACAACGTAACTGGGTGACTATAAAGGTGCACTACAGGTATCTCCGAAAGTGTCTGTTGGGTTGACACGGATCGAGACTGGGATTTGTCACTCCGTATGACGGAGAGGTATCTCTGGGCCCACTCGGTAATGCATCATCATAATGAGCTCAAAGTGACCAAGTGTTTGGTCACGGGATCATGCATTACGGTATGAGTAAAGTGACTTGCCGGTAATGAGACTGAACGAGGTATTGGGATACCGATGATCGAGTCCGGGCATGTAACGTACCGATTGACAAAGGGAATTGTATACGGGGTTGTTCGAATCCTCGACATCATGGTTCATCCGATGAGATCATCGAGGAGCATGTGGGAACCAACATGGGCATCCAGATCCCGCTATTGGTTATTGCCTGAGAGCCTCTCGGTCATGTCTACGTGTCTCCCGAACCCGTAGGGTCTACACACTTAAGGTTCGGTAACGCTAGGGTTGTATGAAATATGAGTATGCAGCAGACCGAATGTTGTTCGGAGTCTCGGATGAGATCTCGGACGTCACGAGGAGTTCCGGAATGGTCCGGAGGTAAAGAAAACTATATAGGAAGTGGTATTTCGGCCATCGGGAAAGTTTCGGGGTCACCCGGTATTGTACCGGGACCACCGGAAGGGTCCCGGGGGTCCACTGGGTGGGGCCACCCATCCCGGAGGGCCCCAAGGGCCGAAGTGGGGAGGGGAACCAGCCCTTAGTGGGCTGGTGCGCCCCCCTAAGGCCCACCCCCTGCGCCTAGGGTTGAAACCCTAGGGTGGGGGGGGGCGCCCCACTTGCCTTGGGGGGGTACTCCACCCCCTTGGCCGCCGCCCCCTTGGGAGATTGGATCTCCCAGGGCCGGCGCCCCCCTGGGGGCCTATATAAAGGGAGGGGGAGGGG
Organism: Triticum aestivum; assembly: GCF_018294505.1. Classification (NCBI taxonomy): domain Eukaryota; kingdom Viridiplantae; phylum Streptophyta; class Magnoliopsida; order Poales; family Poaceae; genus Triticum; species Triticum aestivum. The sequence continues at coordinate 628,405,110 of NC_057798.1, forward strand.
GGCAGCCGCACCCTGAAGTCCTGGCGCCCCCTCCCCCTGCTACACCTCTTCCTCCTCCTTCACGTGCTTGGCGAAGCCCTGCCGGAGTGCTGCTGTTCCACCACCACCACGCCGTTGTGCTGCTGCTAGAGCCATCATCATTAACCTCTCCTCCCCCCTTGCTGGATCAAGACGGAGGAGACGTTACGCTGACCGTACGTGTGTTGAACGCGGAGGTGCCGTCCGTTCAGCGCTAGGATCTCCGGTGATAGGATCACGACGAGAACGACTACTTCAACCCCGTTCTTTTGAACGCTTCCGCGCGATCTACAAAGTGGTATGTAGATGCAATCTCTCTCCCATGACTCGTTGCTTAGATCAACTCATAGATGGATCTTGGTGAAACCGTAGGAAAAATTTTAATTTTCTGCAACGTTCCCCAACAGTGGCATCATGAGCTAGGTCTACGCGTAGTTCTCTATTGCACGAGTAGAACACAATTTTGTTGTGGGCGTAGATCTTATCAACTTGCTTGCCGCTACTAGTCTTATCTTGCTTCAGCGGTATTGTGGGATGAAGCGGCCCGGACCAACCTTACACGTACGCTTACGTGAGACCGGTTCCACCGACTGACATGCACTAGTTGCATAAGGTGGCTGGTGGGTGTCTGTCTCTCCCACTTTAGTTGGAGCGGATTCGATGAAAAGGGTCCTTATGAAGGGTAAATAGAAGTTGACAAGATCATGTTGTGGTTATTCGTAGGTAAGAAAACGTTCTTGCTAGAACCCAATTGCAGCCACATAAAAGACGCAACAACAATTAGAGGACGTCTAACTTGTTTTTGCAGCAATTGTCATGTGATGTGATATGGCCAGAAGTTGTGATGAATGATGAATGATATATTGTGATGTATGAGATCATGTTCTTGTAATAGGAATCACGACTTGCATGTCGATGAGTATGACAACCGGCAGGAGCCATAGGAGTTGTCTTTATTTTTTGTATGATCTGCGTGTCATTGAAGAACGCCATGTAAATTACTTTACTTTATTGCTAAACGCGTTAGCCATAGAAGTAGAAGTAGTCGTTGGTGTGACAACTTCATGAAGACACAATGATGGAGATCATGATGATGGAGATCATGGTGTCATGCCGGTGACAAAGATGATCATGGAGCCCCGAAGATGGAGATCGAAGGAGTTGTATGATATTGGCCATATCATGTCACTACTATATAATTGCATGTGATGTTTATTATGTTTTATGCGTCTTGTTTACTTAGAACGGCGGTAGTAAATAAGATGATCCCTTATAATAATTTCAAGAAAGTGTTTCCCCTAACTGTGCACCGTTGCTAAAGTTCGTCGTTTCGAAGCACCACGTGATGATCGGGTGTGATAGATCCTTACGTTCACATACAACGAGTGTAAGACAGATTTACACATGTAGAACACTTAGGGTTAACTTGACGAGCCTAGCATGTACATACATGGCCTTGGAACACAAGAGACCGAAAGGTCGAACATGAGTCGTATGGAAGATACGATCAACATGGAGATGTTCACCGATGATAACTAGTCCGTCTCACGTGATGATCGGACACGGCCTAGTCGACTCGGATCATGTAACACTTAGATGACTAGAGGGATGTCTAATCTGAGTGGGAGTTCATTAAAATAATTTGATTAGATGAACTTAATTATCATGAACTTAGTCTAAAACTTTTTGCAAAATATGTCTTGTAGATCAAATGGCGAACGCTCATGTCAACATGAACTTCAACGCGTTCCTAGAGAAAACCAAGCTGAAAGATGATGGCAACAACTATACGGACTGGGTTCGGAACCTGAGGATCATCCTCATAGCTGCCAGGAAACAATATGTCCTAGAAGGACCGCTAGGTGATGCACCCGTCCCACAGAACCAAGACATTATGAATGCTTGGCAGTCTCGCGCTGATGATTACTCCCTCGTTCAGTGCGGCATGCTTTACAACTTAAAACCGGGGCTCCAAAAGCGTTTTGAGCAACACGGAGCATATGAGATGTTCGAGGAGCTGAAACTAGTTTTCCAAGCTCATGCCTGGGTCGAGAGATATGAAGTCTCCGACAAGTTCTATAGTTGTAAGATGGAGGAAAATAGTTCTGTTAGTGAGCACATACTCAAAATGTCTGGGTTGCACAACCGCCTGTCCCAGCTGGACATTAACCTCCCGGATGAGGCGGTCATTGACAGAATCCTTCAGTCGCTCCCACCAAGCTACAAGAGCTTTGTGATGAACTACAATATGCAGGGGATGGTGAAGACCATTCCTGAAGTATTTTCAATGCTGAAGTCAGCAGAGGTTGAAATCAAGAAAGAACATCAAATGTTGATGGTCAATAAGACCACTAAGTTCAAGAAGGGCAAGGGTAAGAAGAACTTCAAGAAGGACGGCAAAGATGTTGCCGCGCCCGGTAAGCCAGTTACCGGGAAGAAGTCAAAGAATGGACCCAAACCTGAAACTGAGTGCTTTTATTGCAAGGGGAAGGGTCACTAGAAGCGGAACTGCCCCAAATACTTAGCGGATAAGAAGGCCGGCAACACAAAAGGTATATTTGATATACATGTAATTGATGTGTACCTTACCAGTACTCGTAGTAACTCCTGGGTATTTGATACCGGTGCCGTTGCTCACATTTGTAACTCACAGCAGGAGCTGCGGAATAAGCGGAGACTGGCGAAGGACGAGGTGACGATGCGCGTCGGGAATGGTTCCAAGGTCGATGTGATCGCCGTCGGCACGCTACCTCTACATTTACCTACGGGATTAGTTTTAAACCTTAATAATTGTTATTTAGTGCCAAGTTTGAGCATGAACATTGTATCTGGATCTCGTTTGATACGAGATGGCTATTCATTTAAATACAAGAATAATGGTTGTTCTATTTATATGAGAGATATGTTTTATGGTCATGCCCCAATGGTCAATGGTTTATTCTTAATGAATCTCGAACGTAATATTACACATATTCATAGGTGAATACCAAAAGATGTAAAGTTGATAATGATAGTCCCACGTACTTGTGGCACTGCCGCCTTGGTCACATTGGTGTCAAGCGCATGAAGAAGCTCCATGCTGATGGACTTTTAGAGTCTCTCGATTATGAATCATTTGACACATGCGAACCATGCCTCATGGGCAAAATGACCAAGACCCCGTTCTCCGGAACAATGGAGCGAGCAACCAACTTATTAAAAATCATACATACCGATGTGTGCGGTCCAATGAGCATTGAGGCTCGCGGAGGATATCGTTATGTTCTCACTCTCACTGATGACTTGAGTAGATATGGGTATGTCTACTTGATGAAACACAAGTCTAAGACCTTTGAAAAGTTCAAGGAATTTCAGAATGAAGTAGAGAATCAACGTGACCGAAAGATAAAGTTCTTACGATCGGATCGTGGAGGAGAATATTTAAGTCACGAATTTGGTACACACTTAAGAAAATGTGGAATCGTTTCACAACTCACGCCGCCTGGAACACCTCAGCGTAACGGTGTGTCCGAACGTCGTACTCGCACTCTATTGGATATGGTGCGGTCTATGATGTCTCTTACCGATTTACCGCTATCATTTTGGGGATACGCTTTAGAGACAGCTACATTCACTTTAAATAGGGCACCGTCTAAATCCGTTGAGACGACACAGTATGAATTATGGTTTGGGAAGAAACCTAAGCTGTCGTTTCTAAAAGTTTGGGGATGCGATGCTTATGTCAAGACACTTCAACCTGAAAAGCTCGAACCCAAGTCGGAAAAATGCATCTTCATAGGATACCCTAAAGAAACCATTGGGTATACCTTCTACTTAAGATCCGAAGGCAAGATCTTTGTTGCCAAGAACGGTTCCTTTCTGGAAAAAGAGTTTCTCTCGAAAGAAGTAAGTGGGAGGAAAGTAGAACTCTATGAAGTACTACCTCTTGAACGGGATAGTAGTGCAGCTCAGGAAAATGTTCCTGTGATGCCTACACCAACTGAAGAGGAAAACAATGATGATGATCAAGGTACTTCGGATCAAGTTGCTACTGAACTTCGTAGGTCCAAAAGGACACGTTCCGCACCAGAGTGGTACGGCAACCCTGTCCTGGAAATCATGTTGTTGGACAATGGTGAACCTTCGAACTATGAAGAAGCAATGGCGGGCCCAGATTCCAACAAATGGCTAGAAGCCATGAAATCCGAGATAGAATCCATGTATGAAAACAAATTATGGACTTTGACTGACTTGCCCGATGATCGGCGAGCGATAGAAAACAAATGGATCTTTAAGAAGAAGACGGACGCGGATGGTAATATCACCATCTATAAAGCTCGACTTGTCGCTAAAGGTTATCGGCAAGTTCAAGGGATTGACTACGATGAGACTTTCTCTCCCGTAGCGAAGCTTAAGTCCGTCCGAATCATGTTAGCAATTGCCGCATACTATGATTATGAGATATGGCAGATGGACGTCAAAACGGCATTCCTTAACGGGCATCTTAAGGAAGAACTGTATATGATGCAGCCGGAGGGTTTTGTCGATCCTAAGAATGCTAACAAAGTATGCAAGCTCCAGCGATCCATTTATGGGCTGGTGCAAGCATCTCGGAGTTTGAACATTCACTTTGATGAGATGATCAAAGCGTTTGGGTTTACGCAGACTTATGGAGAAGCCTGCGTTTACAAGAAAGTGAGTGGGAGCTCTGTAGCATTTCTCATATTATATGTAGATGACATACTTTTGATGGGAAATGATATAGAATTCTTGGACAACATTAAGGCCTACTTGAATAAGTGTTTTTCAATGAAGGACCTTGGAGAAGCTACTTATATATTAGGCACCAAGATCTATAGGGATAGATCGAGACGCCTCATAGGTCTTTCACAAAGCACATACCTTGATAAGATTTTGAAGAAGTTCAAAATGGATCAGTCCAAGAAAGGGTTCTTGCCTGTACTGCAAGGTGTGAGATTGAGCTCGGCTCAATGCCCGACCACGGCAAAAGATAAAGAAGAGATGAGCGTCATCCCCTATGCCTCAGCCATAGGATCTATTATGTATGCCATGCTGTGTACCAGACCTGATGTAAACCTTGCCGTAAGTTTGGTAGGAAGGTACCAAAGTAATCCCGGCAAGGAACACTGGACAGCGGTCAAGAATATCCTAAAGTACCTGAAAAGGACGAAGGACATGTTTCTCGTTTATGGAGGTGACGAAGAGCTTGTCGTAAAGGGTTACGTCGACGCTAGCTTCGACACAGATCTGGATGACTCTAAGTCACAAACCGGATACGTGTATATGTTGAATGGTGGAGCAGTAAGCTGGTGCAGCTGCAAGCAGAGCGTCGTGGCGGGATCTACATGTGAAGCGGAGTACATGGCAGCCTCGGAGGCAGCGCATGAAGCAATATGGGTGAGGGAGTTCATCACCGACCTAGGAGTCATACCCAATGCGTCGGGGCCGATCAAACTCTTCTGTGACAACACTGGAGCCATTGCCCTTGCCAAGGAGCCCAGGTTTCGCAAGAAGACCAGGCACATCAAGCGTCGCTTCAACTCCATCCGTGAAAATGTTCAAGATGGAGACATAGATATTTGCAAAGTACATACAGATCTGAATGTCGCAGATCCGTTGACTAAACCTCTCTCGCGAGCAAAACATGATCAACACCAGAACTCTATGGGTGGTCGATTCATCACAATGTAACTAGATTATTGACTCTAGTGCAAGTGGGAGACTGTTGGAAATATGCCCTAGAGGCAATAATAAAAGGGTTATTATTATATTTCCTTATTCATGATAATTGTCTTTTATTCATGCTATAACTGTATTGTCCGGAAATCGTAATACACGTGTGAATACATAGACCATAACATGTCCCTAGTGAGCCTCTAGTTGACTAGCTCGTTGGTCAACAGATAGTCATGGTTTCCTGACTATGGACATTAGATGTCAATGACAACGGGATCACATCATTAGGAGAATGATGTGATGGACAAGACCCAATCCTAAGCATAGCACAAGATCATGTAGTTCGTTTTGCTAGAGCTTTTTCAATGTCAAGTATCTCTTCCTTAGACCATGAGATCGTGTAACTCCCGGATACCGTAAGAGTGCTTTGGGTGTACCAAACGTCACAACATAACTGGGTGACTATAAAGGTGCACTATAGGTATCTCCGAAAGTGTCTGTTGGGTTGACACGGATCGAGACTGGGATTTGTCACTCCGTATGACGAAGAGGTATCTCTGGGCCCACTCGGTAATGCATCATCATAATGAGCTCAAAGTGACCAAGTGTTTGGTCATGGGATCATGCATTACGGTACGAGTAAAGTGACTTGCCGGTAACGAGACTGAACGAGGCATTGGGATACCGACGATCGAGTCTCGGGCATGTAACGTACCGATTGACAAAGGGAATTGTATACGGGGTTGTTCGAATCCTCGACATCGTGGTTCATCCGATGAGATCATCGAGGAGCATGTGGGAACCAACATGGGTATCCAGATCCCGCTGTTGGTTATTGCCCGAGAGCCGTCTCGGTCATGTCTACGTGTCTCCCGAACCCGTAGGATCTACACACTTAAGGTTCGGTAACGCTAGGGTTGTATGAAATATGATTATGCAGCATACCGAATGTTGTTCGGAGTCCCGGATGAGATCCCGGACGTCACGAGGAGTTCCAGAATGGTCCGTAGGTAAAGAAAACTATATAGGAAGTGGTATTTCGGCCATCGGGAAAGTTTCGGGGTCACCCGGTATTGTACCGGGACCACCGGAAGGGTCCCGGGGGTCCACCGGGTGGGGCCACCCATCCCGGAGGGCCCCAAGGGCCGAAGTGGGGAGGGGAACCAGCCCTTAGTGGGCTGGTGCGCCCCCCTAAGGCCACCCCCTGCGCCTAGGGTTGAAACCCTAGGGTGGGGGGGGGGGCACTTGCCTTGGGGGGTACTCCACCCCGTTGGCTGCCGCCCCCTTGGGAGATTGGATCTCCCAGGGCCGGCGCCCCCCCTGGGGGCCTATATAAAGGGAACGGGGAGGGGGGCAGCCGCACCCTGAAGTCCTGGCGCCCCCTCCCCCTGCTACACCTCTTCCTCCTCCGTCACGTGCTTGGCGAAGCCCTGCCGGAGTGCTGCTGTTCCACCACCACCACGCCGTTGTGCTGCTGCTGGAGCCATCATCATCAACCTCTCCTTCCCCCTTGCTGGATCAAGACGGAGGAGACTTTACGCTGACTGTACGTGTGTTGAACGCGGAGGTGCCGTCCGTTCGGCGCTAGGATCTCCGGTGATAGGATCACGACGAGAACGACTACTTCAACCCCGTTCTTTTGAACGCTTGCGCGCGATCTACAAAGTGGTATGTAGATGTAATCTCTCTCCCATGACTTGTTGCTTAGATGAACTCATAGATGGATCTTGGTGAAACCGTAGGAAAATTTTTAATTTTCTGCAATGTTCCCCAACACCATAGACCCAGAAGAGAAGAAATCCAAGGCCAAGGACGTGAAGCGCAAGGGGGCTGCCGTGCTCGCGGCAGAACCAGACACCAAGCGGGGTAGAGGTCAGCCCGAGTCTTTCAAGGGCAGCCGATACTGTATGTACCACGACCTCCACACCCACAACACCAACGAATGCCAAGAGCTCCGAGCCGTGTGAGAAGGAAGGGTCGGCCGACGCCCCGATCGCAACAATCGTGGCTATGGCCGAGGAGGACGAAGGAACACAGGACGCTGGGAAGACCGTGGCCCTCGCTAAGGGTGGCGCGACCGACCTCGTGAGGATCGCTGGCAGGATTAGCCTCGCGAGGGAGACTGGAGGGATCAGCCTCGCGAGGATCGTCCGTAAGGAAACACATGCCTCCCTCCACTGCCGCTGCAGCCAAGGAGAAACAAGGACCATCATCAGGACAAGGGGGCTAGGGGCTTCCAGGAGCCGCGCGCGATCGCCTGCATCCTGGGCGGAGCTCAAGCCCCAGCCTCTCAACGCATCTTCAAGCAGTTTGCCCACGAAGTAAATGCAGTCCTCCCCAAGCTTGAAGCCACGCGCCCCCTCAGGTGGTCGGCGTGCACCATCACGTTCAGCTCAGCGGACCAGCTCAAGTGCGCGGCCACAGCCGGAGTCCTCCCAATGCTTTGCTCCCCAGTCATCAGCAACGTGCAAGTCACCAGGACCCTCATCGATGGCGCGGCAGGGCTCAATGTCCTGTCCGTAGAGACGTTCAACAATCTCCAAGTGCCTTACGAGCAGCTTCAGCTAACCAAGCCTTTCTCCGGAGTCACTGACGGCTCCACAGTTCCAATTGGGCAGGTCCGCCTCCCTGTCACCTTCGGGGCACACAACAACTACCGCACCAAGCTCATCGACTTCGATGTCGCCCACATTCGCCTGCCATACAACGCCATCCTCGGGTACCCAGCTCTCGCCAAGTTCATGGCCGTGACTCATCACGACTAAAACGTCCTCAAGATGCCAGGAAGTGGCGGAGTCATCACGGTGCCCTGTGAACAAAGGGATGCAGTGTGATCCCTGGAACGAGCTTTTCAGGCCGCATCACTTGAAGACCCAGATCACGGGAGCGGGAGGCTCCCTGAGACCGCCCCCAAGAAGAAGAAGACATCACCAGGCCCGACCCCTCAGGAGGCAGGCCCCTCTGGGTCTGCGCCTGCTTAGGGGGCACCTCCTTCTGTCACATAGGGAGGCGCGCCCGGTGCCCTCCTCAAGCAAGGCTCGGGGGCTCCCTCCTGGAGGGCCACCGACCTTGCTAAGGTCACGAGGGAGGTGCTTGGGCACCACTTGGAGGCATGTTTCAGAACACGTTTCCCTCAGGAAGGAGCAAAGCAAGGAGGGCCAAACCCTCAGGAGTTCGACAGTCAGATCACGCAGGAGCTGTAGGAGTCAAGAGTCATGAGTGGCAGCCGCCGCTTACCCGCTGCAGCTTCCCATCAAGGTGAGGATGGCAGGCTGCGCGTCTGCATCGACATCCTAGGGCTCAACCGAGTCGCCTCTTAGGAGCGCTTCTGCCCCTCACGCGTGGGGCGCTGCGAAGGCGCACCCCACAGCTACGTTTGCATGCTCTACGGCTTGCCGAACGCGGCTGCGATGCGCCAGCACCTCATGAGGAGCATCCTGGAGGCTCAGGAGGCCCGGCGTTCCGCAGTCCTGGTGGAGGTGGAAATGGTTCGCGAGGAGCCACTAGCGCCTCCGGAGCCTCCCAAGGCTCCTGGGCCTGGGGGCTCGTGAAGATCGGCTCCCGCAGCCCGCTACGTCTGCTACTTCAACACCCCTTCGCCGTCAACACTATCAGGTGACATCTTTCAAGTTTCGTTTCCAGCTGGGAGCGCCCTCAGGGCTGCATCATTCCCAGGCCGCGTGGGTCCGTCCCTGCGGCGTGTATCCCTTTTGCTCATGTTTTTAGCTTACCTTGTTGGGGGCGCCCCTCGGGCTGCATCATCCCCAAGTCGCTCGGGTCAGACCCAGTGGCGTGTACCCCTCTTGCGTTTATTTTTGGGCCATGCATTCGACCCATCATGCTTGTTATTTGGTGCCTGTCCATGGCACCTCTTCTTCCTTCATGTCGGCCGCTTGCGCATTAAAGGGGGGGGGGTACCTGAGCACCGCGACTCAGGGCTCCTACTGGCTCTCCAGCCCTCACCCTCTGGCTTTGTCCACGGCATCGCGCC
>NC_057798.1:628415128-628438414 GCF_018294505.1 Triticum aestivum
CCAAGCTTGCGCGTTAAAGGGGGGGGGGGTACGTGAGCATCGCGACTCCGGGCTCCTACTGGCTCTCCAGCCCTCACCCTCTGGATTTGTCCACGGCATCGCGCCCTGGCAAACCAGAGACGGCTGAGACTCGCTCGAGGGCCGGGACCCAAGGACGTAGAGCATCGGCATCTAGCCAAATTTCCAGGAACACATCACAGGTTAAGGCCCAGTGCCAGGCGCAACCCGCCTTGGGGTAGGGCCCCGTGAGTCCCGCGCTGGCTCACGGGTGCCCCGCTACACCTCATCAGGCCTTTAGTGCCTCGTCGCCTCTCCAAAGCAACTAACGGATGACCGCCGCTTGTCATAGCGGACTTTTGCTCTTTTTGTGGTGGGCCTGCAGGACCCCTTCAAGGAGCAGCGCCAGGCGAGGCCCTCATGGCGTCCTCTTCACTCTCGTCCGCGCAAACCGCTTGCACATTAAAGGGGGGGGGTACCTGAGCATCGCGACTCATGACTCCTACTGGCTCTCCAGCCCTCACCCTCTGGCCTTGTCCACGGCATCGCGACCTGGCAAACCAGCAACGACTGAGACCCACTCGAGGGCTGGGACCCGAGGACGTAGAGCAGAAAGGGGAGCAAAGGCGAGAGGGAAGAGGCACGCGGAGACCTCGCCAGGAAACCCCTCGCCGGCGGATGCGCGGACCTAGCGCCGCACCAGGAAGCGCTTCCTGACTCTCGAGATAAGTCACCCTCCGGAAACACTAGCTATCGCATCACCGTCACCGCATCCAATGCAATCCCGTGTTAGCAACATCGCATTCCTTTCTCACCGAACGATAGCTGCTTGAGCGCTAAAGGGGACCTCCTGAGCATCGCGACTCAGGGGCTCTTACTGGACCCCGGGCCGCTCACCTCCTAGCCTTGACCACGGCATCGCGACCTGGCATACCAGCGACGGATGAAGCCGCCTTGGGACAGGGACCTGTCGGCTTAGAGCACCAAGCCCTCGTGAGGTTTGAAAGGAAGAAACTAAGCTAAGACGGAATAGGCATCTCGCACTGCTTCACAATAAGGATCATATTTACAAACGGAGCTACAAACACCTTACAAGCCCCCACGGGGTGTGTTCTTGGCTCCTCGCAGGGGCAAAAGACGTGTATCCTAAGGAGTCCTAACTACAGGAACCGTCGCGGCAAACACCATCATCAACAGTGGGCCGTCAGGCACCGGCGCCAACCTCATCCAGATCAGAGACGGCGGCGGCCTAATGAGCCCATCCTGCTCCGAGGGCAGCGCAGGCTCGGGGGCTCGTAGCCGTCGTCGCTCGTCTCCGGAGTCGCGAAGAGCTCGGAGTCGCTGGATCCACCGGCGCCCCCGCCGCTTGAGGAGCTGCTGGAAGAACATGTGACGGTAGGCCTGGTCCCTGCTGCTCCGGAGCTTCTGCCGCTGCCTCTGGGACAACACTCCAGCCGATGCCCATCTTCGTCGAAGACCTTGAAGATCATCATGCAAGCGCCATCGAACTCCAGGTGGATCACGAGGGTGCCCCTCGTCCTGCAAACCCGGGCGATCTCGCCCCAGCCCTGGGTCATGAAGACCTTACCTGGAGTGATGACCTCGACATCCGCAACGGTCGCGGGAGTCTGGCAATCGGCATGCTGCAGCCAGAGCCTGAAAGGCCCCCTTGGCGGAATCTCGAAGGCGAAGGAAGGAGGAAGGCGAATGCAAGATCGAGGAGGCATGGCGGCATGGAGCACAAACTCTCGGGAGGAGCCTTCAGCGTGAACTCCAGGAGGGACAACACGCACCGCCGTGACCCGCCGGCGCCGATGGCGGCGTCATCCATGGCGCTCGGCATCAGCTCCTGCAGGGCCCTCAAGGTGGGCGTACAAGGGAAGCGGAAACCCTGGTGGCGGCCGCTTGCACCAAGGCCTCGACACCTCCTGCCCCGCGCCCTCATCTCGGCGGCAGAGGACCAACCGCTTCTTTGGCGGAAGCGGGTCAGGACCCTCTCGGGGGGCCTTTCCCTTCTCTTCTGCGGAGAACCGGCGTATCGGAGCCATTGCGGCAAGGCGGAGCAGTGGCGAAGATAAAGAAGCGGAGAAGTAGCAGAGTAAGATGAACTAGAATGGCTCATGCTGTTCCGTACTTATAGCCAGGGGAGGCCAACCGCCGGCATCCACGATCGCAGGTAATCATGACCGGGTTTTTTTGCATACAGGGACTTGTCAGTTCGTGCAGTTGCCGAGGCATCGTGGGGGAGCGGAGCCGCCCACGTCCAACCAACTGGCACGCGGCGCCCGAGGCCGCAGGCTGTTAGGGCCTGCGGCGCTTCGCACTTTCCCTTCGCCTCTCTGCTCAACCAAGCCCGGGCTTGCCTTGGGCCCGGGGGCTACTATCGGCGTTCTGGGAACGGGGTCCCCATACTTGCCTGCCTGCGGCCTGCGGCCGGACTGTTGGACTATGAAGATACAAGATTGAAGACTTCGTCCCGTGTCTCGATGGGACTCTCCTTTGCGTTGAAGGCAAGCTTGGCGATTCAGATGTCAGATCTCCTTCTCTGTAACCAAATCTATGTAAACCCTAGCCCCCTCCGGTGTCTATATAAACCGGAGGGTTTAGTCCGTAGGACAACAACAATCATACCATAGGCTAGCTTCTAGGGTTTAGCCTCTACGATCTCGTGGTAGATCAACTATTGTAATACTCATATCATCAAGATCAATCCAGCAGGAAGTAGGGTATTACCTCCATCAAGAGGGCCCGAACCTGGGTAAAACATCGTGTCCCCTGCTTCCTGTTACCATCAGCCTTAGACGCATAGTTTGGGACCCCTGAGGGAGTCCCGGATTAGGGGGTGTCCGGATAGCCGGACTACCATCATCGGCCGAAATATCATCGTTCGGACTATCATCATCATCGACCGGACTCCAAGACTATGAAGATACAAGATTGAAGACTTCGTCCCGTGTCCGGATGGGACTTTCCTTGGCGTGGAAGGCAAGCTTGGCGATACGGATACGTAGATCTCCTACTATTGTAGCCGACTCTATGTAACCCTAGCCCTCTCCAGTGTCTATATAAACCGGATGGCTCTAGTCCGTAGGACCCAACAACAACAACAACCATTACAATCATACCATAGGCTAGCTTCTAGGGTTTAGCCTCCTTGATCTCGTGGTAGATCCACTCTTGTAAACATCCACAATATCAATATCAATCAAGCAGGACGTAGGGTTTTACCTCCATCAAGAGGGCCCGAACCTGGGTAAAACATCGTGTCCCTTGTCTCCTGTTACCATCCGCCTAGACGCACAGTTCGGGACCCCCTACCCGAGATCCGCCGGTTTTGACACCGACATTGGTGCTTTCATTGAGAGTTCCTCTGTGTCGTCACCGATAGGCTTGATGGCCTCTTCAATCGACAACGACGCAGTCCGTGAGACTTTTCTCCCCGGACAGATCTTCGTATTCGGCGGCTTCGCACTGCGGGCCAACTCACTTGGCCATCTGGAGCAGATCGAAAGCTACGCCCCTGGCCGTCAGGTCGGGTTTGGAAGCCTAAACTTCACGGCCGATATCCGCGGGGACTTGATCTTCGATGGATCTGAGCCACAGCCGAGCGTGCCGCGCTATCACGATGGGCACGACCTAACTCTGCCGCCGAACAGCACCTTGGAGGCCGCACACGAATCCGCTCCGACCCATAGTCCAGAGCCGATCGCTCAGATCGAGGACGGATGGCTGGACACCGCCTCGGGAGCTGCAACTTCTACGGCGATGGAGCCGAACACTTACCTTGTCTCGCATAAAGCTCATGACTCCGAGGTGCCGGACTCTCTGCCGGACACCGAACCTCCTGCGCCCCTGCCAGTCGAATCCGACTGGGCGCCGATCATGGAATTCACCGCTGCGGACATCTTTCAGCACTCACCCTTCGGCGATATCTTAAATTCTCTGAAGCTTCTCTCGCTATCCGGAGAGCCCTGGCCGAACTACGGCCAGGATGGTTGGGACGCGGACGACGAAGAAATTCAGAGCCCACCCACCACCCACTTCGTAGCCACTGTCGACGATCTAACCGACGTACTCGACTACGACTCCGAAGACATCGACGGTATGGATGACGATGCCGGAGACTATCAAGAACTAGTGCCTCCAGGACACTGGAAGACCACCTGATCATACGACATATATATGGTGGACACCCCAAAAGATGGGGACGGCGAAGAAGCAACGGAGGCCGATTCCTTAAAGAAACAGCCCAAGCACCGACATCAGCGGCGCCGCTCTAAATCCCGCCACAGCAAGAATAGAGATTCTGGCACAGGAGATAATAACACCCCAGAAAGTGCCGAAGACAATCCCCTCCAGCACGATCCAGCGCAGGAGGAGGCAAAAGCAAGCCCTCACGAGAGGGCGGCAGACGAAGAGGTCGAGGATGATAATTACTTACCTCCCTCCGGAGACGAGGCAAGCCTCGACGACGACGAATTCGTCGTGCCTGAGGATCCCGTTGAACAAGAGCGTTTCAAACGCAGGCTAATGGCCACGGCAAACAGCCTAGAGAAAAAGCAGCAACAACTTCAAGCTGATCAAGACCTACTGGCCGACAGATGGACCGAGGTCCTCGCGGCCGAAGAGTATGAACTCGAACGCCCCTCCAAAAGTTACCCAAAACGCAAGTTGCTCCCCCGACTAGAGGAGGAAGCGTACAAACCTGCATCACCAGCACACAATACGGCAGACCGACCACCTCGTGGCCGCGATAGAGAGGCGTGCAAGCCCTCCACCAAAACCGTACCCCGGAACCGCTCAAAAAGCATGAAGCCACGGGGGAACACGCTGGACTTGCGGGATATATTGGAGGACAAGGCAAGACAATCCAGATCTATCTATGGATCACGTGGGCGCCCCAAGACACACGACGAATACCGTCGCGCCGGATACAACTACTCCGGCCGGGCCGAACACAGCAGACAACGCTCTCTCGAGCTACATCGCGATATTGCTCAATACAGAGGCGCCGCGCACCCACTATGCTTCACCGACGAAGTAATGGATCATCAAATCCCTGAAGGGTTTAAACCCGTTAATATCGAATCCTACGATGGCACAACAGACCCCGCGGTTTGGATTGAGGATTATCTCCTCCATATACATATGGCCTGCGGCGACGATCTTCACGCCATCAAATATCTCCCGCTCAAGCTTAAAGGACCAGCTCAGCATTGGCTTAACAGCCTGCCCACAGAGTCAATTGGATGCTGGGAAGACCTGGAAGCCGCATTCCTCGACAACTTCCAGGGCACGTATGTGCGACCACCGGACACAGATGACCTAAGCCACATAATCCAGCAGCCAGACGAATCGGCCAGGCAATTCTGGACACAGTTCTTAACAAAGAAAAATTAAATCGTCGACTGTCCGGATGCAGAGGCCCTCGTTGCCTTCAAACATAACATCCGCGACGAGTGGCTAGCCCGGCACCTAGGACAGGAAAAGCCAAAATCCATGGCAGCCCTCACATCACTCATGACCCGCTTCTATGTGCGAGAGGATAGCTGGCTAGCTCGCACCAACAACCTCAGCAAAAACGCTGGCAGTCCGGATACCAAGGACCGCAATGGCAGGTCGCGTCGAAACAAAAACAAATGCCGCATTAACAGCGACAGCAATGAGGATACGGCAGTCAACGCCGGATTCCGAGGCTCCAAGCCCGGTCAACGGAAGAAGCCATTCAAAAGAACCACTCCGGGCCCGTCCAATTTGGACCGAATACTCGACCGCTCCTGTCAAATACATGGAACCCCCGAAAAGCCAGCTAACCACACCAACAGAGATTGTTGGGTATTCAAGCAGGCAGGCAAATTAATCGCTGAAAACAATGACAAGGGGCTACACAGCGATGACGAGGAAGAGACCCAGCCGCCGAACAACAGAGGACAAAAGGGATTCCCCGCTCAAGTTCGGACGGTAAACATGATATACGCAACACATATACCCAAGAGGGAGCGGAAGCGTGCACTAAGGGACGTATACGCGATGGAGCCAGTCGCCCCAAAATTCAACCCATGGTCCTCTTGCCCGATCACTTTCGATCGAAGAGACCATCCGACCAGTATCCTCCATGGCGGATTCGCCGCATTGGTCTTAGACCCAATCATCGATGGATTTCACCTCACGAGAGTCCTGATGGACGGCGGCAGTAGCCTGAACCTGCTTTATCAGGATACAGTGCAAAAGATGGGCATAGACCCTTCAAGGATTAAACCTACAAAGACAACCTTCAAAGGCGTCATACCAGGTGTCGAGACCAGCTGTACACGCTCAGTTACACTGGAAGTGGTCTTTGGATCCCTGGATAATTTCCAAAGCGAGGAGTTAATCTTCGACATAGTCCCATTCCGCAGTGGCTATCACGCTCTGCTCGGACGAACCGCGTTCGCAAAATTCAACGTGGTGCCGCATTATGCACACCTTAAGCTCAAGATGCCAGGCCCTCATGGAGTCATCACGGTCAATGGAAACACGGAACGCTCCCTCCAAACGGAGGAACATACAGCGGCTCTCGCGGCAGAAGTATAGAGCAGCCTTTTAAGGCAATTTTCGAGTCCGGCCATTAAACGACCGGACACGGCCAAACGCGCCCGGAGCAACATCAACCAAGACCACCTGGCACATTCCGAGCATGCGTAGCAATGCGGCCTCAACCCCAGCCCTCGCACAATTGTAAGACAAACTCTCCGCATACATAATTATGCCCTGGAGATACCATGGGCATAGGGGGAGAGGCACAACCACAACAGACCCAGAGTGCGGTTCGACCACACCAGGGGCTCCCAAGTGTGTCGCTCTTTTTATCTTTTATTTCTCTCTTTTTATATAGAACTCTGTCCGGCGGCGAACCTGCCGAACTCATGATGCAACAGCCAGGGAGGGACAAAGGCTGCGACGAACACTCAGATGGTCTCCATTACGAGCATTAAATTTGTTAAATACACCATTCCACGGCCTACCCCTGGAGGGAGACGCCTTTAATTCGTCCAATCCCTTGCTTTCCGCACTATTTGTATCATTCCGCACTCATAGCAAATCTTCTCGAATAAAATGCAGCACTTTTTGCCCATAATTGCATTACCTTATATATATATGTTCATTTACGACATGTTGCATCCGTACATTTTGGTACGGCCAAATACACCAGGGGCTTATGTTCCCCGCATTATGGTGTGATAAAGTCCGCACACTTTCACAAGTGCGGCACCCCGAACTTATAGCATTATATGAATCGGCTCCGAATCATGTCTTGGGTCAATAGTTAGGTTTGCCCGGCTCCCATGTTTGGCACCTTACGTTCCGTTTTATCGGCTAAGGTAGCACTGGGAGAACCACTGTGATTGCGCCCCAGTTGAGCCGGGTTAACGCCTCAGTGGAGAAAGCTAAAACTGACTGTCGTGATAAGGCGAGAGACTGGTCGCTGTTCGAGAGGTCTTTTCGGGTCCTTAAAGACCTACGCCGCTTTGAGCGAAGTACCGGATAATGTCTGACAAAGGTGTGGATAGCGCCCCGAATTCGGTCTTCCGAATACTAGGGGCTTCGCCGAAATTTAAAATTATAGAATTCTATGGCTAAGTGAGAGTGTTCAAGCACTATAAGTCCGGTTGCCTTGTTCGTTGTGTTGAGCGCCTCCCTAGATGGACCCAAAAATGGGAACAAGAGTGCTCAAGTTTATCCCGAACACCCCAGCACTCGTGGTATGGGGGCTGAAGCCGACGACTTGCCATCTCTCAGATTCAATAAACGGCCGCACAAAAGGTAATATTTTAAATTAACAAGCGTTGCTTAGTGCATATGAACAAAGTTTTCAGCGCACAGGATAACACATTGCGAATTTACTCAATAATTACATCCCTGGGGCACTCATCCGCAATCTTGCGGGCACCCTTCAGGAGAGTCTTATAGTACATCTCGGGCGTACGGTATTCCTTGCCCGCTGGTGGCGCGTCAGTGATTAGCTTCTCCGCATCCAGCTTGCCCCAATGCACCTTTGCGCGGGCAAGGGCCTGACGAGCACCTTCAATACAGGCGGAGCGCTTGATAACCTCCACCCAGGGGCACGCATCCACCAACCGTCGCACGAGGCCGAAGTAGCTCCCAGGCATGGCCTCTCTAGGCCACAGCCGGACTATGAGGCCCTTCATGGCCTGCTCGGCCACCTTGTGGAGCTCGACCAGCTACTTTAGCTGGTCGCTAGGGGGCACCGGATGGCCGGCGTCAGCATACTGAGACCAGAAGACCTTCTCCGTTGAGCTCCCCTCCTCGGCTCAGTAGAATGCGGCGGCATCAGACACGCTGCGAGGCAGGTCTGCAAATGCCCCTGGAGAGCTCCGAATTCGGGTAAGTAACACGTAATTTACATTCACATGCTTGCTTTGCATGAAAAATGCCTTACCCGCCGCTATCTTCCTCACCAACTCAATCTCCTGAAGGGACTTATGGGCATCGGCCTTGGCAGTTTTGGCACTTTCGAGAGCCGAGGCAAGCTCGGACTCTCGAGTCTTTGAGTCACGCTCCAAACTCTCATGCTTTTCCATGAGAGCCTGGAGCTCTTGCCGAACCACCGCCACCCACGCCTCCTGCTTTTCTCGCTCTGCCCGTTCCACGGCCGCATTGTGTTCGGCCGCGGACATGGCCTCCTTCACGGTCGCCACCTCGTTCGTGGCCCCTGCAGTACCCATGTTATCCTTGTTATTTTTTGTTGCAACCTAAATCCTTTTCTGTAAGGTACAAGTTCAAAGAGGTGTTACTCACCTTCTTTGTCCTGGAGCTGCTTCTTGGCGCGGCCGAGCTCTTGCTCGGACCGCTCGAGCTCCTGCTTCAAAGCACCGACCTCCGCAGTCAGTGCGGCAGAGGTCAGCAGCGCAGCCTGCAACCCATATTGACATAATTTTTTAGCAACCCTGCGTATATCTTCTTTTTTTCAGATCCTCAGTCCGGCTTTTCTTTCCGAACACCGAACCGAGCATCAGGGGCTACTGTCTATGCGGTATTACATTGCATATTTTTAACCTCTTACCTCAAAGCCTGAGAGAAGGCTATTGCAGGCTTCGGTCAGCCCGCTCTTGGCAAGCTGTACCTTCTGAATCACTGCACTCATAATAGTGCGGTGTTCTTCCTCGATGGAAGCGCTCTGCAGCGCCTCCAACAAATTGTCCGGCGCCTCCGGTTGGACGGAAGCTGCCGGCGTCACGGTCTTGCCCTTCGTGCGAAGGGGCCGCCGGCTGGACTCCGGAACCACTGCGGGTTCTGATGTGGAGTCCGGCGCAAAGTCCGGGAGGCCGCCTTGTGGCGCCTCCGGAGCCTCCCCCTGATGGGTCCCTTCTTGGGATCCCACCTCGGCGTCCTCGGTGTCGCGAGGGGTGGAGGCGGTCGGGATGGAGTCTACATCCGACGGAGCCAACGACCCGCTCGATGAAGCGGGGAGATCATCATTGGCCGGACTACAGGCAGCATGCGGCATCAGAATGACACTATGTGACGCAGAAAAAGAAATTATAAATCATTCAGGAATTCGGATACTTACGATCTCGCCGGAGGCCTGGCCCTTGAAGGCCATTCTTTCTCGCCAACATTGATGTTGGCGGAGCTGTCCGGGGGAATAGTCCTTCCCCTCTTGGACCCTTCGGCCTCCCCTGTTGGGGAAGCCTTCCTCTTCCTCTCTCCCTCCTCTAGGAGAGAGTCCTCTTTCTTCTCCTCGTTTTTGAGGGAGGAGTCCGCCCCGGAGTCGTCGGACACCTGAAAACGGGAACTCTTTCGAGCACCCGTGGCCTCCTTCTTGGCCTTCTTCTCCGGCACCACGTGCGGTGCCGGAACCAGTAGCCTCGCTAGATGGGCGTCTACTGGGTTTTCTGGCATAGGAGCCGGGCAGATAATCTGCTCCGCCTTCCTCATCCAGTCCTGTCAAAGGAAAAGGGGAAATTAAAACCCGCATAGAGTCAAACTATGAAAAGCAAGTGTCCCGTAAAGGGGTAGAATCACTTACCTCATCGGCTTGACGCTGCTAGCAAAATCCGCGATCTTCAGTCGCGGATGCGGGGGCTTTGGCGCCCTTAAACAGCACCCTCCAGGCTCCTTCGTACGTCGTGTCGAAGAGCCCGCTCAGCGCCTGGTGCTGCTCCGGATTGAACTCCCACAGATTGAATGCCCGCTCCTGGCATGGGAGAATCCGGTGGACGAGCATGACTTGGACCATGTTAACCAGCCTGAGCTTCTTCACCAGCTTCTGGATATAGGCTTGGAGTCCCGTCAGCTCCTCCGAAGTACCCCACAGCAAGCCCTTCTCTTTCCAGGAGGTGAGCTGCGTGGGGATACCAGATCTGAACTCGGGGGCCGCCGCCCACGTAGGGTCGCGCGACTCAGTGATATAGAACCACCCCGATTGCCACCCCTTGACGGATTCCAAGAAGGCCCCTTCGAACCAAAGGACGTTGGGCATCTTGCCCAACATGGCGCCTCCGCACTCCGCTTGAGTGCCCTTCACTACCTTCGGCTTGACATTGAAGGTCTTGAGCCACAAGCCGAAGTGGGGCTGGATGCAGAGGAAGGCCTCACACACGACGATAAATGCCGAGATGTTGAGGATGAAGTTCGGCGCCAGATCATGGAAATCCAGGCTGTAGTAGAACATGAGCCCCCGGACAAAGGGGTGAAGTGGAAAGCCCAGTCCGCGGAGGAAGTGGGGAAGAAAAACGACCCTCTCATGGGGCCTGGGGGTGAGGATGAGCTGCCCCTTGTCGGGCAGCCGGTGCGCAATGTCGCCGGACAGGTAGCCGGCGCTGCGCAGTCTTTCGATGTGCTCCTCCGTAATGGAGGAGGTCATCCACTTGCCTCCCGCTCCAGACATGACTGGGGAAGGTTGAGACGAGATGTGCGGGCTTGGGCGCTGGAGCTCGAGTGCGCGGAGATGGATAAGCAAAGGAGGAAGAAGGCGTAGGTGAAAAGGTGAATCCTTATCCCTTATATGGGCGGGCGAAGTCTACGCGTCCCCCACCGGCCTGGTAAAACTCGCTTATCCCCCAAGCGTCACCATCAATGGCGCAGTTGGGTTATCCACGTCCGTATTGATGAGAATCCCGGATTAAGGGGGAACACGATCTCTGCTTCGACAAGACGTGCCAAGGAATCCGCTTCGCTAAATGCGCTGAGGTGGTAGAGTAAAAAACGATTCAAGTAATGGCTTGGTAGTGGCGTGACGTCATGCCGCAAAAAACGTCAGCAGATTGAACTTGTGTATATATTATTCTCTCTACGGTGGAATGTGGAATTTATTTTGCTGATCCGGACACTATCCTGGTGTTCACAATCTTCTATCATTCAGAGGAGGAACCCGCCTTGCAATTCCAAGCAATATACGCGCCGGACTTATCGTCATTGAAGCCTGGTTCAGGGGCTACTGAGGGAGTCCCGGATTAGGGGTCTCCGGATAGCCGGACTACCATCATCGGCCGAACTATCATCGGCCGGACTATCATCATCATCGACCGGACTCCAAGACTATGCAAATACAAGATTGAAGACTTCGTCCCATGTCCGGATGGGACTTTCCTTGGCGTGGAAGGCAAGCTTGGCGATACGGATACGTAGATCTCCTACTATTGTAACCGACTCTATGTAACCCTAGCCCTCTCCGGTGTCTATATAAACCGGATGGCTCTAGTCCGTAGGACCCAACAACAACAACAACCATTACAATCATACCATAGGCTAGCTTCTAGGGTTTAGCCTCCTTGATCTCATGGTAGATCCACTCTTGTAAACATCCACAATATCAATATCAATCAAGCAGGACGTAGGGTTTTATCTCCATCAAGAGGGCCCGAACCTGGGTAAAACATCGTGTCCCTTGTCTCCTGTTACCATCCGCCTAGACGCACAGTTCGGGACCCCCTACCCGAGATCCGCCGGTTTTGACACCGACAACCCCTTACCCGAGATCCACCGGTTTTGACACCGACACCCACCATGGCCGTCACCCACGAAGGACTTGCCTCACTAGGGTAGATCTTCACGAAGTAGGCGATCTCCTTGCCCTTACAAACTCCTTGGTTCAACTCCACAATCTTGTCAGAGGCTCCCAAGTGACACCTAGCCAATCTAGGAGAGACCACTCTCCAAGAAGTAACAAATGGTGTGTTGATGATGAACTCCTTGCTCTTGTGCTTCAAATGATAGTCTCCCCAACACTCAACTCTCTCTCACAGGATTTGGATTTGGTGGAAAGAAGATTTGAGTGGAAAACAACTTGGGGAAGGCTAGAGATCAAGATTTATGTGGTAGGAATGGAATATCTTGGTCTCAACACAAGTGTAGGTGGTTCTCTCTCAGAAAATGTATGTTGGAAGTGTAGGCATGTTCTGATGGATCTCTCCACGAATGAAGAGTGGGTGGAGGGGTCTATATAGCCTCCACACAAAATCTAACCATTACACACAATTTACCAAACTCGGTGGGACCGAATCCTGAAACTCGGCCGGACCGATTTAGTAAACAATGTGACCGTTAGGATTTTCGGTGGGACTGGCATGTCAACTCGGTGGGACCGATATGGTTAGGGTTAGGGCATAACGTAATCTCGGTGATACCGATTACACAAACTCGGTGAGACCGATTTTGGTAATAGACACACGGAGGGTTGGTCAGGCAAACTCGGTGGGACCGATTCGCTCATCTCGGTTGGACTGAAACATTACGAAAGGGAAACAGTGAGTTTGCATTGCAATCTTAGTGGGGCCGATTGCTCATCTCGGTTTGACCGAAATGTTACGAAGTGAAATAGAGATATTACAATCCCATCTTGGTGAGACCGAGATCCCTATCGGTGAGACCGAAAAGACTAGGGTTTGTGGCAATGGCTATGTCAACAGAACTCGGTGGCGCCGGATAGAAAGATTCGGTAGGGCCGAGTTTGAATTTTGGTTTGGGACATATGTGGATGTGAGAAAGTGGTTGAGGGCTTTGGAGAATATCACTGAGCACTTTGAGCAAGCAAGCCATTAAGCAACACCTCATCCCTTAATAGTATTGGCTTTCCTATGGACTCAATGTGATCTTGGATCACTAAAAGTAAAATGTAGAGTCTTGTGCTTTCAGCTTGAGCCAATCCTTTATCCTTAGCATCTTGAAGGGGTTCCACATCCTCTAGTCCATGCCACTCCATTGTTGAACTTATCTGAAACATACTAGGTAAACATATTAGTCCAACAAGAGATATGTTGACATTAATTACCAAAATCATCCAGGGAGCACTTGTGCTTTCAGGCAGTGATAGCCACGTCAGAGGATCCATATCCACATCGGGGGACGTCGTGTCGTGGGTTGGAGCGGCGTCGTGGGAATCGTGTGTGGGTGTGGCAGTGGTAGAAACAAGAAATGTGATGGTCGCTGTGGTTCAACTTCCATGGACAAGTTGTCATGTCTGCTGACACATGTATATCAAAACTAGAGTATTTATATTTCAAGCATGTGAACAAGTATTATTCTACTACTTTGGATCCATTGCAACGCACGGGCCAGCACATTGGTAGTAGTAGTCTCTATCTCTATCTCTAGAGGCCTTCCCTCGTTCACCCTTTTCTCTCACAAGATAACTACTCATACAAATGGATCTTGATGTTGCATTGAACGCACGAGGATGTTTCCTTGGGGGTCTCTCCAGCGCGGCGTGGCCGTAGTTGCAAGTTGACGCCCCTTGAGATGCCGATGTTGAGGGGCACTCGAATTTCCTCCGATGAGCAGGTAAGATGAGTTTGATCACGTAGTAAATGCATTTTGAAGACTACTTCCGTGTCCATTTCCTAATTCTCCCCCTGCCCGCTATTTCACAGGTTAGGCTCAGTGCGAGTGGAGATTGGCTTGCATATGTATGGGAGTGTACCTGTCGGTGTCAAAACCGGCGGATCTCGGGTAGGGGGTCCCGAACTGTGCGTCTAAGGCTGATTGTAACAGGAGGCAGGGGACACGATGTTTTACCCAGGTTCGGGCCCTCTCGATGGAGGTAATACCCTACTTCCTGCTTGATTGATCTTGATGATATGAGTATTACAAGAGTTGATCCACCACAAGATCGTAGAGGCTAAACCCTCGAAGCTAGCCTATGGTATGATTGTTGTTGTCCTACGGACTAAACCCTCTGGTTTATATGGACACTGGAGGGGGCTAGGGTTTACACAGAGTCGGTTACAGAGAAGGAGATCTAACATCCGAATCGCCAAACTTGCCTTCCACGCAAAGGAGAGTCCCATCCGGACACGGGACGAAGTCTTCAATCTTGTATCTTCATAGTCCAACAGTCCGGCCAAAGTACATAGTCCGACTGTCCGGATACCCCCTTATCCAGGACTCCCTCAGTAGCCCATGAACCAAGCTTCAATGACGACGAGTCCAGCGCGCAGATTGTCTTCGACATTGCAAGGCGGGTTCCATCTCCGAATACTTCAAGATAAATTCCGAACACAAGGATCGTGTCCGGCTGTGCAAGACAAATTTCACATACCACCATAGAGAGACAAATATTTCACAAATCAAATCTGCTGACATCGTGACGTCACACCATGGCCGAGTCATTGTTCGAACCATTTTTTTACAACCAGCTACTGCGCATATTGCGAGGCGGTTTCCTTGGCACGTCTTGTCGAGGCAGAGGTCGTGCCCCCCTTATCGCGGGATTCTCATCAATACGGGTGTGGGTAACCCAACCGCACCACCAATCGCGGTGAGTGGGGAATGAGCAGGTTTCATCAGGCAGGTGGGGAGGCGCAAAGCTTCATTGCCTCTATAAAGAGGAAAGGCCTCTTCCTTTTCACCCATGCCTTCTCCTTCCGCTCATCCATTCTCTTTCACTTGAGCCCTAACGCTCGAGCGTTCATCTTCTCCACAAACAAAGGTTCTCCGAAAATGTCCGGATCCGGATCAGGAGGCAAGTGGATGGCCTCTACTGTCCAGGAGAAGGATATCAGAAAGCTTCGGGAGGCCGGATACCTGGCCCAAAAAATCGGCCACCGCCTTCCGACGGTGGGACAGATCGTCCCTACTTCGGAGTCCCATGAGAGGGTCATATTTCTCCCTCATTTTGTCTGTGGGCTCAGGTTTCCCCTTCACCCATTCATTCGCGGCGTCATGTACTATTACAGGATCGATTTTTATGATCTATCCCCAAATTCCTTCCTCAACATCTCGACGTTCATCGTCATGTGCGAGGCCTTTCTCCGCATCACGCCACACTTCGGCTTATGGATGAAGATCTTCAATGTAAAGCCTAAGGTGGTGAACGGCGAGCACGCCGAGTGCGGAGGCACCATGGTGAGCAGGATGCCCAAGGTCACATGGCCGATAGGTACTTTCAACGATTCCGTTAAGGAGTGGCAGTAGCAGTGGTTTTATATCACTGAGCCGCGCGGCAAGAAGTGGGCCGCTGCTCCTGAGTTCTGATCCGGAGCCCCCTTGCGGCTTATGTCCTAGCCCGAGAAGGGCTTGAATTGGTCCTCATTTCACGAACTGTCGGTGATCCAGACACGCGTCAAAGGTATGGAAGATAAGGCCATCAGGCTTGTTGATGTAGTCCAGGTGATGTTGGTCCGCTTGGTTCTTCCCTGTCAGCGCCGAGCCTGCAATTTGTGGGAGTATGACTCGGCCGAGCACCAGACCCTGCGAGACTTTACGGCTCCTTGCACAAGGACATCTGGAAGGTGCTCTTTAAGTCCGGCAGACCGTGGCCGGACTCTGCCGCGGACCGCGGGTAACAACTGTCCCGCCCCTAAAGTCCGGTAAGTAGTCATTATTCTTTGTCCATCAATATGTTTCATTGTCATATCCCGGGGAAGATGCCCTAATGCGCTTCCCACAATTATCTTAGGGATGGACGAAGAAGGCGGGGCGGATACACTGTCCAGCCTCGCTGCCAGAAGAACCAGTCGGACCGCTTCTGACGAAGATGCTGGTCCTGGCGCCCTAGAAGGCGCCAAAGAAAGAGGCCCATAAAGAGGCCAAGGAGACTAGGAGCGGCCTCCGTCGTCGTGGTGCTTTAGACACGAAATCCGAAGATTCCCATACCCATCTCTCCTCCGTAGAGGAGGAGGAGGAAGACGAGTCCCCCACGGGGGGAGGAAAGAAAAGGACGACCTCCTCATCTCTGGAGGCCGAATTGCCTAAGAGGGGAAAAACTCTCTTGCCAGAGGCGTCCACTATGGCTACCGACAGCAGCCCGGAGTGGGATCCCAGGGCCTAGCCCCTGGAAAACTCGTAAGTGCACAAAATCCAAACACATCTACGCGTCCAGGGTTACCGGGGCGCAATAAATTAATCAGCGCCATACTTTGTGCAGCCCGACCAGGTCTCGCACCGAACGGTCCTCATCAGAGGATTCGTTGAGCTCAGACGCCCTAGAGAGCGAGACACCTCCGAAGGCTCGTTCCCCGAAGCTCGGGCATGACACCGAGGTGTCGTCCCAAAAGGAGCTAGACCAGGAGGGGCGTACCTCAGGGGCCGGATATACGGGAGCGGCGACTCCCTTGAGTGTCGATGGTGGGGGTGATCTTGGATTCGGCCCACAGCCGGACATAGCCCCGGAGACCCTTGAGGCTCTGGGATTAGACAGACAGCTCCCCTTGACTAGAGGAGGTGATCCTGCTCCGCAGATGACCTCTGTCCAACCAGAGGTGCAGGGCATCTTATTGACAACACTAAAGAGTGCTTCTATCATTGATGAACATCGCGCCCTTATGGGCATGGTGATTGAGAAGGTTCAGGCCGCTGAAAGTGGACTGAATGAATCCTGCATCAGCCTTATAAAAGGCTTGGAGGTAAGTTTTGGAGTTTTTTTAGAAGATTTGTCATAGTATAGATAGTAGCCCCTGATACACTGTCCGGTGAAAGAAGGAACCGGACAGGGGATCAAATTTCCTTCCACAGGAGACTCAGTGCATGACATATATTTCTTCCTTTATAAACAGACGTCTACAGCGACTGCCGCCTCTCAAACTGCGGAAGTATCCGGACTGAAGTAGAGTCTAGAGCGGGCCGAAGGAGAACTTGGCCGGGTGAAGAAGCAGTTGGAGGACAATCAAGGTATGTCGAAACCTGGTTAAGTTTGGCACAATTGAATAGGTGTGCCTAATGAGAGTATGTATATTGCTCACTCTAGGGGCGAATGCCGAAATTGAGGCATTGAAGAAGGCTGTGGCCTTAGCCGAAAAGAAGGCAACCGCGGAACAGGTCCTTCGCGAGAAGCACGAGGCCAGGGTTATTGAAGTTGAACGAGAGCTTCAAGAGGCCGTGCAGAAAAGCGAGACTTTGGAGCAGAGTCTATCATTGAAAGAGTCCGAACTCGCCCAAGCTCTCCAAGCTGCAACTGATGCTCGAGAGGAAGCCTAAGGTGCTCTAAAGGATATTCAAGAGGCGAGGAAGATTGCGGCTGGTAAGGCTTTTTCCTATTCAAGGTGATTGTTTATGCCGTAGCAGGAAAAATTCAAGGTGATAAATGGACTTCTGATATTTCTAGGGGCGTTTGCGGATCTTCCACGCAACATATCTGATGCTGCTCAATTCTATCGAGCTGAGGAGAAGAAGACTACGGAAAAGCTTTTCTGGTCGCAGTATTTGGCACCGAATTATCCGGTGCCATTCATCGATCAGCTAAAGGAGCTGGTTGAACTGCACCAAGTGGCCTAACTAGCCATGAAGGATTTGATTGTCCGGCTATGGCCCGTCGACCCTATTCTGAATAGTTACTTTGGGCTCGTGAAGTGAATTGTGAGTGTCTGTCCTCGGCTTGACGTCATTAAGTGGTCAGTTTGTATAGAAGGTGCGTGAATGGCATTTGCCCGCGCGAAAGTGCACTGGGGAAAGCTGGATGCTGAAAAGCTGATGACTGAAGGACCGCCCGAGGGGAAGGAACACCGCAAGCCCGAACTATATTACGATGGTGTCCTGAAAGGAGCCCGCCTTGTGGCGGAGCAATGTGCCAAAGACACTGTATTTCCATGAAGGCAATCATGTTGTCCTTTGTAAGGCGGAACTAGTCACCTTTATTTATGTATTTGCCTTTTATATGAAAGTGTTTCCTCCCGCGCGGCCATTTTATATGTTAATCTTGAGAGTTGGCTAGTCGTCGGCTTCTACCCCCACATAGGAAATATGGGGGTGTTCGGGATACACCGGAACACTCTTTATCCCATTCTTGGGTCCATAAAGGAGGTGTTCAGCACAGCGAACCAGGCAATCAGACTATAGGGCTTTATCAACCTCACTTAGCCATAGGAATTCGAGTATGGTAGGCATAGCCCCTGGTGTTCAGAAGACCGCACGAGGGGCTCTAACAGCACCTGATCGGTGGACCGATCCGTTGCACTCTGCATTTATTATGGCATTATGCGGAATAAATCCTTAAGGATTTTACAACCTCTCGAACAGCTGACCAGCACTCGCCCTATCATGACAGTCAGTTTTCGGCTTTCTCTACTAAGGTGCTCGTCCGGAAGAACCGGGACACAATCGCAGTAGTTCTCCTAGCGCTACCTTAGCCGATATTGCGGAACATAAGGTACCAAAACATGGGAGCCGGGCAAACCCAACTAATGACCCAAGACATGATTCGGAGCTGATGCAAATAATGCTATAAGTTCGGGGTGCCGAGCGACCGAGTAGGTGGTCGGACTTTGTTGCCATAGTGCGGGTACAATGAAGCCCCTTGGTGTTTTAAGGCATAACACGATATTCGGATGCCGTTATGACTAAAAATGTCAATGAAAGATGATAGCGGATAACTATCACATAACTCTACATGTTTACTCGAGTAATACGTTTATGCGTATGGGTACTATTCATGTTGGAAAAAGGAGGTATGACGGCCTAACCTGTTTAGACCGGGCGGGAGGAAGCTGTGTGTGAATCCGAAGTATGTCCGGATTGTCTTCTGGGGAAATGTTCAAAGATCCCCCTTTGCACATCCGGGCTGATGTCCTGGCACCAGTCCTATTATCCGAAAAAGAGATCCTGCAAAGAAAATGCTGGGGGACATATGTGCGCCACGGAGTGGTTGAACCGTAGGGCGTGGCCCTTCCCGACTTATGCCCGGTTGTTTGACTGGTGCCTGGTCGAGCCGAGCTATTCTGCCATTAAGTAGTTCGGACTCCTTCATGGGTGTTCGGGGGGTTGGCTGCCAAATCGAGGTTCGGTAAGGAGGCACAATTCACTGCTTTGGTGGCCGTATGCTCTTCGGCGCCGAAGTGGGGTTCAGCCGTGCCCGTAATTGTGACTATGTCACGTGGGCCTGCTATGGTACCACGCTGAATCGAGCCAACGTGGTTTGCCCCGACAGTACATAATAGTTACTGTATAGGGGAATAGTGTCGAAGACTGACTCTCTGGTATGGTGATCATTCCCTGATCTGGAAACAACCTCTAGGGTTGTGTTTACAACGCTCACCATGTTGGTTTGCGTAGGAGTTTCTTTTGCTCTGCATTGCATTGCTTTGAGACCCCTTTATTGTATTCTGTGTATGAACGGACGGCTTGTTTTAGGACCCGACATTCTCTATTTGTATGATTGGCTGCCGATCCTGGGGTACCATGAATTTGGCATGGGTGGTCGAGTATGCGGTACAGGCCGGATGGGCTCGAATTGCTTTGTTAAAGCGATTTTATCCGCTGACTGGACTGGGAGCCGTGGAATCCGGCATTGACTGCCATCTCGCGGGCGTCATTATTCTCGGGACGCTTATGTTTGTTGCGTCGATGTTTATGGATGCTATGTCTGGCCTCCAATGTGCCAGGGGTGTTTGTTTTGTTGTTGTGAGCCAGCCAGCTATCTTCGCCCGCACAAAAGTGGGTAATGAGTGTCGTTAGGGCAGCCATGGATTTTGGTTTCTTTTGGCCGAGGTATCGGGCGATCCACTCGTCCCGGATACTATGTATGAAGGCTAATATGGCTTCGCTGTCCGGACAGTCGGCGATTTGGTTCTTTTTTAGTAGGAACGAGTCCAGAATCTCTTGGCTGACTCTCCGGGCTGTTGGGTAATGTGACCTAAGTCATCAGCATCCGGTGGTCGCCTATAGGTGCCTTGGAAGTGGTTGAGGAATGCATCCTCAAGATTTTCCCAGTTGCCGATGGCATTCGTCGGCAGGCTATTCAGCAATGTCTGTCTGGTCCTTTAAGCTTACGGGGGAGATACTTGACGGCATGTAGATCATCACCGCGAGCCATGTGAATGTGGAGAAGCAAATCTTCGATCCATATCACGGGATCTGTTATGCCATCGTATGATTCAATGTTGACGAGTTTAAACCCTTCTGGGAATTCATGATCCATTACTTCATCTGCGAAGTAGAGGGGGTGTGCGGCGCCTCTATGTTGGGCTATGTCACGATGTAGTCTGACTAAGTCTAGTCGGTTATGTTCGGCCTGGCCGGATTTTTTATTGGTGTATCCGGCATGACGGTCATCGCCATGCGCTGTGCCGCGCCCCTGTGATCCGTTGATCGATCTTGGTTGTCTTGCGTTGTTTTCCAATATGTCTCACAGGTCCTACGTATTGCCCCGGGCCGTGGTAAACTGGCGTGGGGGTGCGGGCTGGTATTCGGCCTGATACGCCGTTTTACCCCGGCCACGAGGTGGCCGGTCAGCCTCGTCTTGTGCTGGTAGTGTAGGCTCTATGGCCTCCTCCTCTAGTTGAGGTAGCAACTTATGCTTTTGGGTAACCCTTGGTGGGGGGCTCGAGTCCGTATTCCTCGGCCGCCAAGACCTCGGTCCATCTGTCTGCGACCAGATCTTGATCATCTTGGAGCTGCTGCTGCTTCTTTTTCAGGCTTCTTGCAGTGGCAATAAGCCGACGCTTAAAGTGTTCCTGCTCTATTGGATCTTCGGGTATGCCGAATTCATCGTCGCCGAGGCTCACCTCATCTTCTAAGGGAGGCATATAGTTGTCATCCTCCACGTATCCATTCATCGCTTGTTCCTCTGCGATGACCTGCCCGTGTTCCTGTTCGTCCTGTTCAAAGGTAGGCTGATCAGGATTGTATTCCTCTTCGGCACCATCTGGGTTGTTTTCTCCTGTGCTGATATTGCTATGGCGGGGCTTAGAGCGGCGCCGATGACGCCCATGCTATGGTTTCTTCCCTAAGGGGTTATCTTCTGTTGCCTCATCGCCATTGTTTTCTTTGAGGGTGTCCACCATGTATATATCATACGAAGAGGTGGCTGTCCACCGCCCTGTGGGTGGTGGTTCCTGTTCTTCTCCCGCATCGTCATGTATAACATCGATGTCTTCGGAGTTGAAGTCAAGCACGTCGGTCAAATCATCGACAATGGCTATTAAGTGGGTGGTGGGTGGGTAACGAATTTCTTCGTCGCCTACTTCCCACTCGAGCCGGACATAGTTCGGCCAGGAATCTCATGTCAGAGAGAGAGAGAGAGACATTAATGAAATTAGCAAATCGCCAAAGGGGGAGTGCTGAAAGATATCTGTGGCGGTGAACTCCATTACTGGAGCCCAATCGGAGTCGATGGGCCTGGACGTGCGCGGTTCGGAACCCTCATCCGGACACAGGTCTGGGGGTCCGGTGACGCAGATTCCCTTAACGGCAGAGTCTGTGTTCGGCTCTACTGCCGAAGAGTATGCGGCCTCCAAGGCGGGGTCCATCCACCCGTCTTCGGACGACGCGATCTGCCCCAGATTTAGGTCCGGAGTAGCTGCAGGGGCGATATCCCGAATACTGTCCGACAGCAGATTTAAGTCGTGCTTGTCGTGACTGTTCGACGCTCCTGATATGGGACCAAATCTGTCGAAGATCAAGTCTCCACGGACATCGTCCATGTAATTCAAGTTGCCGAACCTGACCTGATGGCCAGGGGCATAGCTATCGACCCGCTCCAGATGGCCAGGCGAGTTGGCCCACAGTGCGAAGCCGCCGAACACGAGGATCTGTCCGGGGAGAAAAGTCCCGCCCTGGACTGCGTTGTTAAAGGTTGAGGAAGCCATCGAACCTTACAGCGACGACACCGAGGAACTCTCAATGAAAGCACCAATGTCAGTGTCAAAACCGGCGGATCTTGGGTAGGGGGTCCCTAACTGTGCGTCTAAGGCTGATGGTAACATGAGGTTGGGGAGACGATGTTTTACCTAGGTTCGGCCCTCTCGATGGAGGTAATACCCTACTTCCTGCTTGATTGATCTTGATGATATGAGTATTACAATAGTTGATCCACCACGAGATTGTAGAGGCTAAACCCTAGAAGCTAGCCTATGGTATGATTGTTGTTGTCCTATGGACTAAACCCTCCGGTTTATATAGACACCAGAGGGGGCTAGGGTTTACACAGAGTCGGTTACAGAGAAGGAGATCTAACATCCGAATCACCAAACTTGCCTTCCATGTAAAGGAGAGTCCCAGCCGGACATGGGACGAAGTCTTCAATCTTGTATCTTCATAGTCCAACAGTCCGGCCAAAGTACAAAGTCCGGGTGTCCGGATACCCCCTTATCCAGGACTCCCTCAGTACCAACATCAATTTGCACAACATTTACAACGGTGACACCGTTCCCGTAGAACCTTTGTCCAACATTGGGATTAGCCATGCAACGGGCCACCACATGGATTGGTACGATGGAACCACGGTGAGATTGAACAAGATACCACGAACCTTGCACATGGCGGTCAAAGGTGGACCATGTTGTCTGCGGCAGATTTCTTGTCGTACGAGTACGAAGACGTTGTGCTCCTTTCTAACCGCATCTTCGCGGTGACAAACCAGGGGACTTGTTTCGTATGGGACACATCCTACGATATACTCCCTCTCTCCCAGTTTATTTGTTTTGAATCTTTTCATTTTATAAGTTTCAAATTCAAATTTAGAGCTCCCCATCACATGTTGAGATTACAATGTCCGTTAAATCGTTGCGTGCATGTATAGTAAAGAAACAAATCTTGAGTTTGGCATGAGTTCATGTAGTGGTAGCACCACAAGGCCTGGCGCAGGAGTTACATTTCCCTCTATAATACACCGAGAGGGAATAATTTTTTTACAAGAGAGGAAATAGTTCATCCATCTATAATTCCCTGCTGCTGGTATAGCCTCTTCTTCTTCTTCTTCTTCCTCCTTCTTCTTGTTCTTCTTCTCCTTCTTCTCCTTCTCCTGCTTCTCCTGCTTCTTCTTCTTCTTCTTCTTCTTCTTCTTCTTCTTCTTCTTCTTCTTCTTCTTCTTCTTCTTCTTCTTCTTCTTCTTCTTCTTCTTCTTCTTCTTCTTCTTCT
>NC_057798.1:628438514-628459533 GCF_018294505.1 Triticum aestivum
CTTCTTCTTCTTCTTCTTCTTCTTCTTCTTCTTCTTCTTCTTCGTCTTCTTCTTCTTCTTCTTCTTTTACCTCTTCTTAAACCTAGCACTAATGAACCTATAACAAAACAGGAAAAGACTACACCTAAACCTAGCTATTCTTCTTCTCCTCCTCTTCTTCTAATTATTCTTAGCTTTTTTTCATGACTAAACATAAACCTAAAACTAAACTAAACGTAAGACCAAACTAAAAGTTATCTAAACTAAACTAAATATAAAATCAAACTAAAAGTAATCTAAACTAAACTAAATCTAAAACAAAACTAAAAGTAATCTAAACTAAAAAACAAAAAAAAAACAAAAAAAGAGGAGAAGAGGGGTGCGGCCGGGGCTCACCTGCGGCAGGCCGGCAGGGCCCACAGGCGCCGGACGGCGGGGTTGGTCGGCTGCGGAGGGGCGCTGGCCGGGCGGAGGGGCATAGCAGAAGGGGGAGACGGCCGTTAGCTGGGCCCTTTCTTTGTCGTCCGCCAGTGGACGACAAAGGTCCGGCAGGCAGACGACAAAGATTAGGCAGGTGGAAAATAGTCTGACCTAGCCACGCCGTGCCCTATGGGGCCCACCTGGCTCTTTGCATTCAGCTGGCTGACGGCAAAGAAGCAGCTGACGGCAAATAGCCTTTTTGCCATCTGCCCTTTCTTTTCCGTCCGCTTTGTGGAAGCGGACGGCAAAGAGCCTCTTTGCCGTCAGTTGGCAGACGACAAACAGGAGGTAGATGGCAAAATGCCCGATTCCAGTAGTGTCTACTTGAAATTTATGTTCCACTAAACTCATCGGGAGGCTTTTCGGGCCTCGAAACCAAAACCATCAATTAATCTTTACCTTGTTCCGATCACATTAGAAAGTACTAGTGTTACAATTAAGTGCAAGCCTGCTCACACCTACTAGTACGTACCAAACCTGAACGTGTTCCCACTATGCAGGTTTTAGTACTAGTGCTAGTACTTAGGTTATAAAAAAGGGAACTACCTAACCGAAAATTACTCTACCTTTCCTCCTCATAAGTCCTTCTTCTTCGTTTGTCCTTGCCATGGCCGGTGTGCAGAGCTCTAAGTCGAGAAATACTCGTAACAAGGGAGCGGCAACCAAGGCTGCGGAAAAAAAAGAGGGCTCGCCGCCACACAGAGACCTCGAAAGATCTCTCACGGGAAGGCGATGGCTCCCAGGAGCGCCCTAGCCGCGGAGACGAATATGCCAAGCTAGCAGCGCTGGAGTCGTTGTCCCTCGACGGCATGCCCGATCAGCTCAATAAGCACCTCAATTAGCAGAAGGAGTTCATCCACAGCTTGGTGGAGCTGCTGAAGGAGAGCCTCGATGACATGCCCTTTGATCTCAATAAGCAGGGGGAGTTGACCGCGCCTTGGTGATGCTGCTGAAGAAGAGCATTGCCTCGAAGAAGAAGGCGACTGGCGAAATCCTGCAACTTCAGTAGGACAAGGCGAAGCTCTGCCACGAGCTCAACCTGCTGAAGGAGAAGAATGCCGGCTGGATGAAGATACATGAGAATAGTAGTTCCTCGATGAAGATGCTGCAGGCCCTCGTCATGGAATAGAAGGAGGAGTTAACAAAGCTCCGTATCGAGCACCCGACTTCTGTCAAGGTACGTAATGCGGCCGTGGAAAGAATGATGAAGGCTTGCGTCGAGAAATCCCGCGTCATGGACAGACTGAATAAGTAGTTACGACTCCGCGGCCGTGGAACAGATGATGGCGGAGGAGACGCGCAAGGAGATGGAGGTTGTGGAGGCGATGAAGAAGTAGTTACGACTCCGCGGCGAATTAGATCATTTGGGGTGATAATCTTCCTTCTTCTTTTGCTCTTGTGTTTCCTCTTTTTCTTCTGGTGTTTTGCCGCACGTGTCATGTTCTCCGTGAGGCATGAATAGAACAATGCTAACCATGAGATGACTAGCAAATTAGATCATTTTTATCGCCATATGGCACTAGGCTGCCATATTTCGTGCTCCTCCATCGTAGTACTACTCCAGTGAAAAACTTGAGTATACCGCACGATTCTTTGCTCCTTCTCAGGTCGTCGGCACATTTATACGAGCAGTCAAATCAAAAGGCCCCACCTTCCAGCAGTAATGAGCCGTCAATGTTGGGGAACGTAGAAATTTCAAAAAAATTCCTATGCACACGCACGATCATGGTGATGCATAGAAACGAGCGGGGAGAGTGAGTCCACATACCCTCGTAGACCGAAAGCGGAAACTTTAGCACAACACGGTTGATGTAGTCGTACATCTTCACGATCTGACCGATCCAAGTACTGAACGTACGACACCTCCGAGTTTCGGTCAGCACAACGGCGTGATGACTATGATGATGTTGCTACCGACGCAAGGCTTCGCCTAAGCATCGCTACGATATGACCGAGGTGGAATATGGTGGAGGGGGGCACCACACACGGCTGGGAGAGATCAACAGATCAACTTGTGTGTCTAGAGGTGCCCCCTTGCCCCCGTATATAATGGAGTGGAGGAGGGGGGAGGGTTGGCCCTCCTATGGCGCGCCCTGGAGGAGTCCTACTCCCACCGGGAGTAGGATTCCCCCCTTCCAAGTATTAGGAGTAGGAGTCAAGGAAAGGGAAAAGAGAAGAGAAGGAAGGAGGGGGCACAGCCCGTCCCCCTAGTCCAATTCGGACTAGGGCTTGGGGGGGGCGCAGCCTCCCCTCTCTCTTTCCCCTAAAGCCCAATAAGGCCCATATACTCCCTGGCGAATTCCCGTTCTCCGGTACTTCGAAAAATACCCGAATCACTCAGAACCTTTCCGATGTCCGAATATAGTCGTCCAATTTATCGATCTTTACGTCTCGACCATTTCGAGACTCCTCGTCATGTCCCTGATCTCATCCGGGACTCCGAACTACCTCCGGTATATCAAAACACATAACTCATAATATAAATCGTCACCAAACGTTAAGCGTGTGGACCCTACGGGTTCAAGAACTATGTAGACATGACCGAGACACTTCTCCGGTCAATAACCAATAGCGAAACCTGGATGCTGATATTGGCTCCCACATATTCTACGAAGATCTTTATCGGTCAAACCGCATAACAACATACGTTGTTCCTTTTGTCATCGGTATGTTACTTGCCCGAGATTCGATCATCGATATCTCAATACCTAGCTCAATCTCGTTACCGGCAAGTCTCTTTACTCATTCCGTAATACATCATCCCGCAACTAACTCATTAGTCACATTGCTTGCAAGGCTTATAGTGATGTGCATTACCGAGAGGGCCCAGAGATACCTCTCCGACAATCGGAGTGACAAATCCTAATCTCGAAATACGCCAACTCAACAAGTTCCTTCGGAGACACCTGTTGAGCACCTTTATAATCACCCAGTTATGTTGTGACGTTTGGTAGCACACAAAGTGTTCCTCCGGTAAACGGGAGTTGCATAATCTCATAGTCATAGGAACATGTATAGGTCATGAAGAAAGCAATAGCAACATACTAAATGATCAAGTGCTAAGCTAACGGAATGGGTCAAGTCAATCGCATCATTCTCTAATGATGTGATCCCGTTAATCAAATGACAACTCATGTCTATGGCTAGGAAACTTAACCATCTTTGATTCAATGAGCTAGTCAAGTAGAGGCATACTAGTGACACTATGTTTGTCTATGTATTCACACATGTATTATGTTTCCAGTTAATACAATTCTAGCATGAATAATAAACATTTATCATGAAATAATAAAATAAATAATAACTTTATTATTGCCTCTAGGGCATATTTCCTTCAGTCAAATCACAAAGGACCTCGCCTCCCGTGAAATCGACCAAGCTAGATTGCCCCGCCCTCTAGCCTTTTAAAAAATGTATACTTTTGTACAGTAGTAGTATCGATGGATTGCACCATGGAGCAAAACTAACAAGATGAAATTAAAGAAAAAAGGTGGTACATATAGAGAGTGCTCGTCGCCAAATTATCTATATAGTACTATTAAAAAAGCTAGTACATACTTAAATGGGGTGCTAAATTCTATTAAAGAAATTAGCATACCTATTTAATTCTTGGGTTCTTATTATTTATTCCACTAGTTGTGTATCACTACTCAGTATTGCCATTAGAAGTTACAACTACTCAAAAATGTCATCGATCCGTGAGATGCCTGCTCAAAAATGCAATTAGATATCTCAAAAATGCCATTGTTAAGATATATGTTTGCTCAAAAATGCCATTAGACATTGTTATTTTCACGTCAAACCCGTTAACCATGTTACATGACAAAAATAAGCCGATTCTCACAATGATAAGTGTGGCCCCGCTTGTTAGGAGTAACCAAGCGAATAATTTTACAGGAAAATAAGAACGCTGTTGGGATAAAGTAGGAGCCACACTTTATTTTACTGTAGTGAGATAGAGGGAGAGTTGGCATGTTGGTGCATCGGTATTTATGTTATTGTAACATGGCAAAAGATATTTGAGTCATAATCAAGGTGTCCAGCACAACACACCTCTCAAATAAAACTAAGCACCCTGAAATTCTTTGACAAAACTAAGCACCCTGAAATTCTTTGACAACTAAACTGCTGGCTATATGATGTTGGCCATATATATTGAACATATATAATGTGAAGAAACGAGTGGTAGTACTATACCAACTAAAAGATGAAATGTAAGAAATACTAGTATGTATGCACTAAAGAGTTAAAGTAACGAGAAGAAACACAACATAGTTCTGCTGGGGGCTCAACACAACACACCCCTCAAATAAAACTAAGCACACCTAAAATTAAACTAAGCAACTAATCCGGTAGACACTGCATTAGAACCACCATGAGCAACGACACTGCCACCTTACTCGGAGTCCTCGTCCACATCCTCGACTTTGTCCTTGTGCCTCTTCATCTTGGCTGATACTTCTTTGCTTGAACCGCACACTTGGCTCTTGCTCTTCATCCAACCCTTGTAGATATTGAAACAAAGGTAGCCATCCATTGCAGCGTAGTGGATGTGGTTTACTAGTACATTCCACTCCCATGCATGAGGATGAAATGTGTGCGGAGGTTTCTTCAGTTTACCATACGAAGGGTGAACCATGGCTCCTGCCAGGGTCAGCATTGAAGGCTGATTGTCAGGACCGGATTCTTGGGATGTTAATTTCCCAGAAAATGGCCCTTATGCTCACCAGCCCCAGGATTATTGTTAGCTGGCAAGACACAACTTGATACAAAACTCCAAGCAAGTACATGACATGTAGTACAAGACCATTTTGGCCTATGAGTACAACACAAGGTTTCTAGTGGTTGGTGGCGTAAGCGGTTTGTGGATCATCAGTGTCTATGGGACTCCATTTCCCACGGGAACAGATGACCAGGGTAACTCCTATCTTCGCAAGGCTGCTATCTCCATTGACTAGGTTCCGGGGCTGTCATCTCGTTGCTCCTCTCCGCGTAAGAAATCTGGCCAAGACAATAGCCAGGGACAAGCCAGTGAGTACTTTGAATGTACTCGCAAATATTATGAACACATGCATAATATAATAAACAATAATCATGATCTGAAATTTCTATGATCACAACGTCAGTCCCAAATATATAATCCATGATGCACACAGACAAGTTATTCACGCAACACATGACTAATGCAATAAGATAGTAGAATAGAATGCCTCAGTCGGGCGTCTGAGCGACACCACAGAAAGGGCTCATAAGTGAAATAAATAACAAATGTGCCGCAGTCAGGCGTCTGTGCGATGCCACATAAAGGGCTTATATGGTAAATAAATAACAAACATGCCACAGTCGGGCGTCTATGCGACACCACATAAAGGGCTTATAGTAAATAAATGGCAAACATGCCACAGTCGGGCGTCTATGCGACACCACATAAAGGGCTTATAGTAAATAAATAACAAACATGCCATAGTCGGGCGTCTATGCGACACCACATAAAGGGCTTATAATAAATAAATAACAAACATGCCACAGTCGGGCGTCTATGCGACACCACATAAAGGGCTTATAACAGAATAGTCACGATGAATATCCCGGAGGTAGAACCGTCCCAGAGATACTCAATAAATCAAATAATGAACATCGTTAGTCCATAATAATAATAATCACAATCATCATATTTCACTGGTCTAAATCAAAGTTCAGACTTAGTTGTTTTTCCTCCGAAGACCGACACTAAGACCGGCACTTGACCCAACCCAGACTGTAGTCCTTAACCACGGACACGGCTACTCGAATAGGTTTAATCTCTACAGAGGGTGTACTCTTTACCTACGAGTAATGGATTC
Source organism: Triticum aestivum (assembly GCF_018294505.1). Classification (NCBI taxonomy): domain Eukaryota; kingdom Viridiplantae; phylum Streptophyta; class Magnoliopsida; order Poales; family Poaceae; genus Triticum; species Triticum aestivum. The sequence continues at coordinate 628,444,817 of NC_057798.1, forward strand.
CGTTAGTCCATCTGGACTAATTCCGCTTACGATCTTTCAGTTGAAAACACACCCAACCGCATACACCAGCTTGACTCATCGGTGTCTGGAATCACCCATGACACTCGTTAAGCAAAACTCTAAGTGGGGAGGCTACAACCTCGATTAGCATGGGATCACAAAATTTATACCGCCCGCAAACTGGGGAAGCTACCCCCTCGGCTACGACCGAAACACCCATGCCCCCTGACCGGATGACTGGCTTTAATCCATGGCCATGGTACCCTCATCCCGGCCCCTCTGTATGGTGTGTGCTAGAAAGGGGTTGACAAATTACTGAACCGTACCCTACTTGTGGCAGGGACTAGTGGTAGCACGAAACAAGTGTGGGGGTTACTGGAACAAGACTCGATCTACGGTCGACTCAGGAGGTTTATGTGTTACCTGCATGATTAGCATAACAAATATGTTTTCAACCAACAGACATAACCACCACTCATCATGTCTCACTATGCCGTATCAGACACAATCGTCTCAACGACCGGAAACAAGCTCGTGTCTACCCAAGACAGAGGCTTTGCCGGGTTCCTTCCGATATGCACGAGAGGCATGTGATGGTGACTACCATCTCAACATATCAAACTCCAACAGCATGATTCATCAATGTGCACTCGTGAGTTTGCACTTATCATCACAGAAAAATAACGAAAAACTCCGAGACGAGAGGTGTTGTAACCGTATCAAACAACACACGACAATACTATGCCAGGGTTCAGAATGTTAGCCTTCAAGTTGTGGGTAGGCAGGGTGCATTCCAAAACTTTGAAAGTTTTCTTCTCTCTCCAAATATCCTATTTAAAAAATATTTTTGAATCAATATATAGTTTCAAAAACAGTACCAAAAAGTTGTCTGATTTTTTAAATAAATCTTAAAATAAACTAGGTTGAAATTGAGAGAGGTAGGAAAAAGAATCAACTCATTTGGAGTTATATTTAAAAAGTTATAGGCAGTCAAAGTTTTGGTCAAAATCTGTTTTTTAAAATAAAACAGAAAAAGAAAAACATTTCGATTACTGACCACGTCGAAGGCGTATTTTGGTTTTACACCTCCACTTATCCAGCATGGACGGCGCGTGTGTCACTGACAGTGGGTCCAGCGGGCCCACTGGTCAGGTTTGACTAGTCCTCTCCCTCCTCTTCCTCTGCCCCGAGCGGAGGCGGGACTCCGGCGACGCTTGCCGGCGAACGGCGGCACCGTTCGAGACACCGAGGGTGGGGATGGATCCGCGGGTCCAGGGCGGTCCTCCCGGTGGTCTCCAGTTAGGTGGGGATGGAGGGAGTCGCCGGCGGCGAGCTTCGCGGCGACCGGTGGCTTCGGGAGTTTTGGGCGTTTGAACTACGGTGGCTCCCGGTCGTGTTTGAGCAACTGGGCGACTCCGCAAGACGAAGGGGAATCGGGTGGTGGTGTTGGCTGGACGGGGGAGGGCCTGGTTGCGACGAAACGGACCGGAGGGCGGCGGTGGCCGAGCTGGCCGGAGACGGGGAAGACGACCTCTCCTGGTCGATTACGAGCTAGGGGAGTGCTATTGGAGTGGCTTGAGGCTGTCTAAGGTCTAGGAGGAGCTCGGGGTCACCCTTTTATAGAGTACCTAGGTCGGTTCCGCCATCGCCGAGGATAAGTTCGCCGGCCGACCGTTTCTGCTGCGGCAGGGCATCATGGCACCGACGAGCGCTTGCGGACGAGCGAGGGGATAAGCTCGGACTGCTCCAGGGGCAGCTGGTGCGCGGCTGCGGCTCGGGCGGCGCCGACCGTGGCAGGAGCTCACCGCGGACGCCGGCGTGCCGCCAAGGGGCTCTGATGGCGGCGCTGCAGGGCACCAGGGACAACTTGGCTCGTTCTGTTGAGCGGTCGAGGGTGGGGCGCGGCTCTGCAGGGCGTGCAAAAGTCAGGGGCGCGACGCGGCGGCTCGGTGCACGCGCGTGCAGAACGTGCGCTCTGGGCGCGCCCAGAGCACGCACACGACGTGTTCGACAGAATGCCAATGTGGTCTAGAGCGCTCGGGTGAGGCTGGCAACTAACAGGACCAGGCTAGGGTTTGCAAGAAAGCTAATGGACATGGTGTTTAGGCCAGGAGACCAAGCTTGCAATGTTAACTAAAAACCATGTCAAAATTGGCCATGCACACAAGGTGTTTGGCAAAATGCCAAGGGCACCTAGGCATTTCGTGGAGTGCTCATAATCTCCAGATTGGGGTCTGTTTAGGTGTAGGAGATGGTGGCCAGGTTAGTTTGTCAAGGGATGAAACTTGTTAGTGCAAAAATTTGAGAAAAACAGTTTTTGGCAGAAAATAAAAGCTATCATTTCATGGACCAAAAACAATCCAATCGGTTCATGCTCTTGGACTTAAGGGTTTTGTAAGAAGGACTACAAGTACGAAAAAGAACCATGGATGAAAGAGCAAGTAAAGATATGGTTGCAGTACAAATCTTCAAGTTGGACCAGAATGAAAAAGAGGTTGATCCACTCAAAAATTTCAAGGACATAACTGGGTTTTTGCATAAATATGGATAATATGCTCCTACTGACCTCCCCTAATTTTGGTGGAAGTTCTAAAGAAATATTTAAATGGGTCGCAGTGCAATATTCCTCATTGGACCAGATTTGAAAATTTGGTGTAGAGCTCAAAATCTCCATTGAACAGAAGATGTTTTTGCATAAAAGTGATTTAGAGACATCATATGTCATCCCCAAATTTTGGTGAAAAATTTAGATGCATTTATCAAATGGTTGCAGTATAAAAGAGGCTCCAAAACTTATGAAAACTCATTTTAAAAGAATAAAGCTCAGGAAATCAATTATGCAAATAAAACCATTGATTAAGAATTGTTTTGTTGAGAGGGTATAGAAGTCCAATAATATTCTTGGAAAGTTTCCACTTGGGGTAAAACTCCTCAATATTATAGAGAGGTGGTTCTGAAATCAACAGAAAATCCATAAAGAAAAAAAATTTAAACTCCTCGCAAAGTTTCAAAACATGGTTAAATTTTTGGGGGGTTACACTGATCACGGGAGGGCAGCAGCCCATTCTTCTGGAGGTCGAATGGGTTGCCTACAACGAGGCCTATCCAACCCAGGACTGTTCTATCATTCATAAAGTCTACAGTAACGAATTTGACTAGGTCGCCCTTGAGAAAGTTCTTAAATTCCTCACATCAACGTCGGCATGGCATATGTGGTAGACCAAGCATAATTCATGCACGCAAACCTGGATCACGGCGGGCATCATCTTCTCTTCCTCCTTTAGATTCTTCTCTTTGTCCAGGGTCGTGGTGTACTCAACATCTAGCCCAGTGACCCACTCATCATTTGAGTTTTCGAACATGCGTCTGAAGCGAGCAAGGCATCCTTTCACCGTCGCGGAAGAACGGGTGTAGATGACGTCGAACTCATCGCCGGTGATGGTTCTAACCTTGTACTCACCGCTGGTCATGGATATTTGGGATGCCATGGATTTGGGAGGAGGGTTAGGATTAGTAGAACTGCCGTAATGTCAAGGATGGGACGATTAGGAGCGAACTGCCGTAATGTTTAAAGGACGTCCGGGGATGAGTAGGAGCAAAGTACCAACGGTTTTTCGATTGTAAAAATGCTGAGTGGGGCATGCGAACGGCAGGGTAGTGGCTTGCCCAGTGGATAAACGGATTCATGCACAGTACTATGGGGGCCCAATTAGATGTCATGTTTACTCTACGCCCAATTAAATGGCTCTTGATGTCATGTCAAGCATCGGGAAAATTATAGGTGATACGAAGCTTTCCATTCTCCCATGATACGGGATTCCGAGAGCCCTTGGATCTGAGATCAAACAGTTGCATGGCGTGATTCTATACCTATGTGTGAATATCCTATCCTTGAGGGTTATTCTGCAAATTTTCAGCAACTTAGCATGCGACCGTTTGATCTCAGATCCAAGGGCTACCAGCAGCCTGTATCATGGCCGCGCCTACCATGACCGTCGCCTCGCTCGCGCGGTCGCGCCCTTGGAGATTTAACACGGGGCATTAGGCTATCTGATGTTGGTATGTCATACATAGTCATCACTTAGTCACTCATACTACAACAAGGTTAGCTATGAGGTTGGCTAAAAGAGTATTTTTTTTAACTTCTCTCTATCTCTTTCTTCGTAGTATTTATTGCATTTGCCAAGGAGTGACCTCTTCCAATGAAATGGTGCTTAGATGAGGTGCTAAAAGCATTAAATGGCTTAGCAATCAAGTCCCCAATGCATTGGTGCTTAGTTTTTTGTTGCTAAGTTTGCTTCATTTAATTAGCCATAGACTCAAAATTGTCTTTTCACCTAGGTACACGCGCTTATCACCGTTTCTTCCTTGGGTCAGCAAACTAGCCTCTCTCTTCTTAGTTAACTTGCCACATCAGACTTTATGCCTATGCGGCAGGCTTAGCACCTGTAGGAGCAAGTAAGTAGTACAATAGTGGGCTGTAAGCCCGCTTTACATGGCATTTTTGCATATGTGGAGGAAAGAGGCAAGGAAAAGGTGGAGGAGTGGGCTCTCATGCAAGATCTAGCTTGTACATGGTGGAGCATTGGGAGAGGCACCTGTATGGAGGTGGTCAGGAATCAGGAGACTCACGCCGGTCCTAGCACCGTAGTTACAATGATAATGGCAAGTCAAATCACGGGCCCCCGCCTGTCCAGCAGTAACTCACTGTCAAATCACACAACCCTACATTTGCAGCTGCCTACTCCCTCATCTTCTCGTGTCTCTGTTGAACCGACCAGGCGGAACTGCCCGCCTACCACGCAGGAAAACGGCGGTACACATGTACGGAGTATACAACACACCCCACCCTCGACTTTTAAATAATACAAAATACTAATTTTATATCCATGGATTGCGCCATGGAGCAAAGCCTCAAGAAAACGGCGGTACACATGTACGGAGTATACAGCACGCCCGTCGCGTTCGCGTCGCACCCCAGACGGTCGGTCGGTCTGGCACACCGCTCTCCAAATGTAACGCGCATCATATTGCGTTTGCACACACATGTGGGACCGCAATTGAGAACCGACCATAGGCACACTCCCCGGCCCCGGAAGTCGGGTGAGTTAATAGAAGAGAGAGACGAGCGATAGTACTAGAGAAGTGGTGTACATACGTTGGTGCCTGGACGATCCCTGCAAGACACGGAAGATCAGTTCATCCTTGCATGTGACCGGACTACAGCAGACACGCCTAGATTGGCTATCATCTACATATCGTGCAGGCTGTGTTGTACAGGGCTGTAGTTCTGGTGAGAAATCTAAAAAATGGTTTCTTGTCATCTCGAAAAATTAGGTGTCATGTGCTTCGGATCACTGTGAGGGTTAAACAGCGACAACTGAGTTGGGCTAATCACTAAGGGCACATGCACGAAGACTACTCGTCTGCCATCTAGGTCAAGCCGGCTATGTTAGTTAGGACATCTATCGACGAACCCCTTTTCTGTGAGTTTATCTTTAATTTGAGTTTTGATCCTCGTCTAGTTTGTCCGTCAGGATTCATGTTGTCTCTTTTGGGCAGTGAGGTTATGATTTCTTGTCATCTGGCATTATTTTGTGTTATATGTTATAATCTGGTGCTTCAGATCAAAATGACGACAACTGCACCTCTGGTGCACATGCACCTCGACAGTCATTGACGAGGTCAAGCCGGCTCCGGTAGACAAAAGAAAACTAGTACTCCACTATATAGGCAGGAGCCTCCGCGCTTGCTTGCTAGTGTTGCTCTATTCACAATATCTCGTCCTATCCAGATCTAAACACGATAGCAGTGGCCACACACTCTCTCTCTCTACTCACCGCTGGTCATAGATCCAGCCGGATCCTCTTCGTCGGGGAAGGTGAGAAGGTGCAACGTTCATGCGGTCGTCCTCGGCGACGGCTCTTACCCACTGCCGGCGCGTCCTGATCAGCATGCCTTGCTATTCTCTCCCAAGCACCGCTGGCTAGGGAGGGCCTCCGACCCCTTCTTCCTTGCTGTCGTATTGTGGGCAGATCCGGCCTCCCGCCGCCCACCTAGCGACAACCCAGCAACCCTCAGGTATAACTTCCTTTGAAACCGGCCTTGCTCTACTTCCCGAGCTCCTGACGTCGCTGCATTTGTATCTTTTACTATTTCTCAGGCCCCCTCGTAGATAGGATCGATCAGCTGTTTGAAAACCACCTAAATTTTTACTGTTAAGAGGTAAAACTAGTTCATGCACTCGAATCTAGTACTACTTGGTTCAAACAAGGAAGAAAGGGGTGGGGGTGGGGCAAGATTTGTTACCTGGATCTAGGACTTGGTCGAAAGAGGAAATAATGGGGGCGAAAAGTAGCAGAGACTGGCTATCCAACTGGGCTCTAGGTCTAATAGGGAAATAAAGGGAAACGCATTACAAACTCAATATAAACCCAATCTATTGGTTGAAAAAGGAAAGAAAGTGGGGACTGGGGGACAAGTCAATAGAGTAAGTTCAACACTAGATTTTCTAGCCTCACACAGTATAAGGTGGCTATATCGAACAAAAATAGGTCCAACCCAGATATCATGTTCTAATGTTTGTTGCCCCGAGCTACTCTTATGTAATGCCACTGGTAAAATGTAGCAGCCGCACTGTTAAAAGTAAGGACACGTTAAACCAATGTTGTTTTCAATGTAATGCCTCCAGTAATATGAATCAATGGCACTTTTTTCATGTCCTGCTAAATTTCCCATTAAGATAAGTTGCTTCTTTTCTTTAGAAATGCAACTGTCCTGGTCCGCCTACTCTCTCGTGCCCAAATACCGACTCTGTAGTAGTTGCTAATGTAATGTTGCTGGTAAAAGGAAGCAATGGCACCATTAAAGTAATGTCGTATTTAACAGTTGTCATAGTTAATCCTAATGCCCACACTAATATCTAGCAATGCTACTGCTTTAGAAATTGCTATTGTCCTTGTAGGATTGCCATTCAGATAAGGAACATGCTTCTTTTCGTTTGATGCATGTTTCATCACTTGTGAGGCACCCTCCTTTCCACCTTTTTTGTGCAAACAGAGATATACATTTCACGCTTGATCTTAGTTGACCTGCACAAATGATATCCAAATTATAGTTGAACATTCCAGGAGCTTCACAACCAACCTTGATGTTGCTCAATGTTATTGCAACTAATGAAGAAGAAGCTTTGTGGGTTTCGTTTTCTGATGGAAATGGAACCGGGGCTGGAGCCCTTTTCTTAAAAAAAAAGAAGCTGCTAGCTCATGGGACATTGCTTCATTTTAGGTGAACTTCACCAAAAGGTCCCATGAATTGAATCATCCATGTTGGTGAATGGTGTCATCCCTTCTACGATGGCATTGACTGCAGATATGGTTCCCATCACAAGGTATGTTCCTTTTTGGTCTGACCGTTTGCCAAACATCCTGCATGTTGAGCCTGCTCTTGTGCTACTGTTTTGGCACTACCATAATAAAGCAGTAATGTTATTATTTTGCACCTTAATCTAGTGGCACTATTAATTTGAAGCAATGTTTTTGCACTGCTAGTGCCAGTGATTTTTATATATATCGAAAGAGGGGGTTTCCTCCGTTTTCATTAAAGAAACCCAACCATAGAGAACCATTATCCGACAACATCTCAGTGTAAACGGGCAGTTATGCACCTGCTACTAGAACGGACTGAGTATTAGTAGGAGACAAGTTCGCCACATAAGTTAGGCAGGTAGGGGGATGCAGCACCAGCTCGACAAAGTTTGGATTACAACCCAAATGCTACCATAGAAACATCAGGGGGGAAGATAGGGACTGAAAGAGCCAGCTTCAGCATCCCAGTCTAAGCACCCCCGGCCTCCATCCTTGCGATGCACGATACACCTTGTTTTCCACCTGCTTGACCCTAGTGTCACAGATAAAATGAAGTAATAATACAGTTAAAATAGAGCGAGTGTCGTCTCTATCATTTCATTTCCAATGTAGATAAAGAAAGTGCTTCTCTTTATTAGTGTATGTTTCATCAACTAGTCCCATTGTTAATGTTTAAGTGTTTCTACAAACTAGGGTCCTTAATTTTAGTTGATCTGCACAAAAATAGAGATTTAAATGTCTCAAGGCCCCTCCTTGTACTACCATTGTACACTAATGTTCATCACTGGCAGAAGGTGTATCGGGGAAACTTGGGACGATTTCCAGTATGAGGCGTATCGTATGAGGCGTCGCAGGGCCCATCTCACCCTCGCAGCATGGCATACTATGATACTATCGCAATATTTTATTCTATTTATTAGTGTGTGTTTCACCAACTACTGCCACTATAATGTAATCACGCTTTTTCATTATCTGTGCAAACAGGGTTATTCAGCTGCATTTTGGTGGAACTGCACAAATGTACGGATGGAACCGGCATATATGCAGAGTGTGAGGTGTGCCAGGTAAAAATTACCGACATAAACCATGATCCATGCATGCATTGGCATCCACCACCACCAGTGGGATGTGTGCGCTCTTTGTGGACGGATCTTTCTCGGCAGCAAATCCTCTAACCAAATACTAGTAGCTTATATTCGTAGTTTTCTAGGGAGTACTCTTTTCCGAAAGAAGCACCAATCTATTTTTATTTATCTGTACACAGTGTCACAACTTTGACCCAAAGGTCCAAAGCTATTTTAGGGTGATTGGCGTAGTACTCGGAGACTGATTGTAAGCATGATTTTCATTAGTTGTCACACAGATTTTAAGCATGAGCAGATGGAAGATTAGGTTAGTGTGAAGCTTACCTTAAATCCTACCGCCGCTGTTGAAACGAGGCAAGTGTCGAGGGAACTATGGAGGACAGCAGGGAAGCGATGTCGCGCCATCCGGCCTACACTTGTGGTGAGAGAACGAATACTCCTGTGCCTCCGGCTGGCTCTGCACCCTCACGAATGGCACACCGTACTCGATCGATTCGTTATCCTCTGGGTGCTCACCTTCGACCTGTACGCCCACCACCTCCGCCTGACTTTCGCCTCGGGCGAATCTGTCTGCTCCATCGCTGAACGGAGATACTCGATGAACTCGAAGGACTGCAGCATGACTGCTGCCGAGGAGTACATCGCCGCCCTCATCATCGCTGTCTTGCTCTTTCGCATACATTGACACATGGCCCTCACCATCCTCGAAATCTCCCACTCATTGTCAAACCAAGTAAGGATGTCCTTCAACCTGGCTAACTTTGCCTGGTCACCACCGGCGATCTGCCTGATTTGCTGCCGCATCCTCTCCATAGATGTCCTTCTGAGTGGTCTAGTGCTAGCCTTGGAAGATTGGAGGAGAGACGGTGGTCTTGCAATAGAGAAGAGGAAGAGGAGAGATGGTGGTTTTGGAATGGAGATGATGGAGAGGAGGGGAGGTGGTTTTGCAATGGAGAAGAGGGAGAGGTGAGACGGTGGTTTTGGAATGGAGATAATGGAGAGGAGAGGAGGTGGTTTTGCAATGGAGAAGAGGGAGAGGAGCGTGCAGCAGCGATTTAGGATTGGACGAGAGGGCCGGTGCACTGTGACTGGATCAAAATCAAAATCAATTTACCCTTCAATTAACAAAGCGACCCCACATTAACTAGTCTCCCTTTTATTCTGGGTCATAATTGACCATGATTTTCGCAAATAAAATATATGTTATATGTTGCAAAAATAATATAATTTCAAAGTACATTCAGATATGAACCAAATGATACAATTTTTGGTGACATGCGTTCACATTTTGCTTGTCAAATACAGTATGTGGTCAAACTTTGACCCAAATACGCAAAAAAAAAAACAAAATACTTCGAAGACCAGCGCCACTCTTCCACTCTTCTCCTCTTAAACCACCGCCGCTCCTCTCATGTTCCAATCTAAATCCAGCGCCACTCCTCTCCTCTTCCATTTCAAAACCACCGCCCCTCCTCTCCTGGTCCAATCCAAAACCAGTGTCGCTCCTCTCCTGTTCTAGTCCAAAACCAACGCTGCTCCTCTCCTCTTCCATTCAAAAACCAGAGCCGGTGAGTGAAGGTGCTGTGGAGAACTAGATCGACGAAGGAGTATAACCGATACGTGAGGATCGCAGACGGCGACCCTACGAAGCTAGCCAGGATGTTGGAGATATAGTCTTGGTTTGACACCAAGGACCAACTAGCAACGACGGCGACATCCATGGCCAAATATCTGCAATAGAGCGAAAAGGCAGCGATACTTCCGAAGGGAGTCGCGGGGGAGTACATAGAACTGCTCCTCTGGGCCATGGAGGAAACAAATTCACCAAATCCGATCGTGAGGGAGCAGTGGTGGTAGTATCAATCCCAGATGGAGCATCCACCAGAGATTGTAGGATCGAGCATCCACAGGGTGTCGTTTGTGAGGGTGTTGTGCCAGAGCGAGCCGGTGGAGTCTTCGTCGACCGAACCCAACTGCAAGAGGAGAAAAGTAGTTGGCCCGATGACGCTTCCCCGCCATCCTCTCCCTCGCTGTTCACATCATCTCACGGGGCGACTGTCTGCCACCGAGGAATAGGAGGGGACTGCCTCCCAGCCCAATAGTTAGGCAGGTAGTGAATTGACAGGAGGAGCTTAGGGTTGTCAGTATTTGTAGGTTCTCAATTGTGTTTTGTGTTGTGTATTTTGAGAGTACTTTCAGATATGAATGTCTTTTGAATTTCAGATTTGCAATATTGAGCATATGAAGTATTTTATGAATTCTAGAGATCTATTTTTAGCACTTAAAAAAATGTAGTTTCATAGGAGTATAAAAGTGCAGACAATGTGGTTCTCAGAGAAGAAACTACAACTTTCAGAGGCAGAGCATTTATATTAACACGTCCTTTTCAAATAGTGTTAACATCATGTTGGAAGTTTTATTCATGGTCGAAAGTGGAACTACTAGCCAGTTAACATCATGTTGATTAACATTCATGCATAGTACATCTTCATATGATGCAAGTAAAAAAAGATATGCTATTTTCGAAATGCCCACACAATGTTGAGTGTGCGAAAAACAGAGAAAACGAGGGACGAAGTTTTGGCAAGTGTTGGACGTGGTGTGCGTAGATGACAATGGGGACCCTCATGTCAATAAAGGCAGAGGCAGAAAAATTTGGAGATATTTTCCCTGCATCAGGTGGAATCGAACCCGGCCAGAACAACTATCGGGTAGTGTCACTTGGCCACTAGGCTAGTTCAGTACTTTCGTTACTAATAAGGCACTTCCTCGAGTGGTCAGATCTCCTCCTGCGCCTTTGCGCAAATGCCGCGGCGCCGCTGTTTGCTGTTGTGAACATGCTGAACAAACGAGAGGAATCTGGAGAGGACTGTACGTGGAGAGGCGGACAGTCGGGACCCACCAGGTCTATGGCCGTACGCAAGCAAGTGCCTCATCGAAAAAATACTTCCCCCTAATGCTATTCTGACGTTGGGGCCCACGGGTTTGTCAACATAGTTACATTTTAGGTGCTTCAATGTAGTTACTATAGGAGATAAATTCATAACAAAGCCGGGGAGCTGGCAGGTATCATTTATTATCACTGGGGCAGCAAGTATCAACTGGGTTTTGGGGTGCCCCGTCTAGGCTTTCTTTTTTAACATGCGCAGCCCACAACATGCCGGTTTGTATTTTCTTGAAGGCCATCATCTATCGACCGTCCTATGGACCTCCCATCTGAGGATTTATTTTTCCTGAAACATCGGCAGCCCAATTTATGTATTTTTTTGAAGAAAACACAAAGGTCTGTTCTGTTTTTCTATATAAGAATAGGAACGCCTGGCCCAACTTATGTTTCCCTTCTAACTATATTATATATATTTAAATTATTTCATATGTTATTATATATTATTGTTATTGTCATCATATATTTAACAGATACTTACATATGTAAGAAAACAATATCCCACATCTTAGTAACTTAAAATACTAATTTTTTAACAATAAAATCCTGCAATTTTTTTGCAACAAAAATCCTGGTGATTGTGTACAAAAGCTTGGTAAGATTTAAGGACCAATGTAATAATAAATCACTTATTATTTAAATATATTTATAACAAAATGCTCAGCCCCTGTTTATTTTTTGATAACATTGTTGCACCCAACCCAACATTATAATTTGAATCAGCCCAGCAAAATCATGTATTTCGAGAAAGTGTAAATGGCCTATAATTTTTAAGGAAAAAAATGGGCCACATGGACGCTACATTGTTTGTTCGCCCAGCCCAGCTAATGGATTGTAATTCTAAAAAAGAGATCAAATTGACTGTAAATTCTACCCCACAAAAAAGCTGTAAATTCTGAAAAAATGTGTTGAATAGGTGTCACATTTTTGGAAGACGAAATGTGGGCCAATGGGTCGAAGCCAACGCAACTCGTTCTCAACTTAGTCAACAAATGATTCTGACATCGTTAGCTGTTGGATTTACATCCAACGACCGACATCCATCTTCAATCTCTCATCTTCTTCCTCCAGCGCCACCGGGACCACCTGCTCCTGCCTCCTGCCTCCTGCTGCTAGCAGCTCTGCTTAGCATGCCACGTTGTGAAGCGCTACTCCATCGTTGGCTAGGCCATCCCTCCACCCCTCCACACCTCCTATTCTTCGCCACCGGCTGTCGAACCATACCGCACCAGAACCAGTTAACCCTTGTACACCTCTCTGTCTGCGACTCTACTCCCGTGTCTTCCCATTTCCGGCTCGTTGCTGTCTAGGGCCTCTCCGTCGTCCACCACCTTGGATGCGCTCGGTGCAGAGTGGTCAACATGGTCAACGAACGACACCATCTGAAGTAGATTGTGCGTGGAGAGGCTGACAGCTGGGTCCACGGCCGCATGCAAGGAAATGCCTCCTTATTACGTGCAAAATAATGATTCCTCGACCTGACAGCTGGGACCCACCAGAAGGGCCTATGTATTTCACGAAAAAATGTTCCCCCCGCTGACAGGTCAGACCCACCAGCTATATCTTCGCACGCAAGGAAGTGCCTCCTTATTATGCACAAAAAAGTGAATACCCCCTGCTAGTTGGGACCCACCATAGTGGGAGGCTGACTTGTGGGCCAACTAAGTTGACGGGGACGAAGGGCTTTGTCAACATAGTAAATATGAACGATTCTAGCTCCAGTGACCATACGATTTCCATCCAACGGTCGTAGTCCTTCTTCAACCTTTGGTCTTCTTGCTCCAGTCGCCCAAACCAGCGCCGGTCGTGCCGCGTGCTCCTGCCTCCCATGGCCGGCTGTGATGCCGAGGAGGCCTCACCACCCCCTACTACTCCCACCGCTGGTCCCTCTGCTCACCCACACCCCATGTTATTCTACGGCGACGGCAGCCTCACACCGCAGCCGAACCAGTGAACCCTCGTACTCCTCTCCGCGTGGGCATCCACTACCGCGTCTTCACCGGCTCTGTGTTGTCCCCTTCCTAGGCCTCGCCGGGGTCCACCGCCCTGGTGCTCTTAGTGCGGCTGGTCAACATGGTCAAGGAACGACTTCCATCGGAAGAGTACTGTACGTGGAGAGGCTGACAGCTGGGTCCACAGTAGCCGCAAGGAATTGGCTCCTTATTACGTGCAAAATAAGTATTCCTCCACCTGACAGCAGGGACCCACCGGAAGGGCCACTGTATTTCGCGAAAAAAATGTTTCCCCCTGACTGCTGGGACCCACCAACTACATCTTCGCACGCAAGGAAGTGCGGCCATATTACGAGCAAAAAAAAATGATTTGCCCCCCTGACTGCTGGGACCCACCAGCTACATCTTCGCACGCAAGGAAGTGCCTGATAGTCGGGACCCACCTGGTTGAAGCATATGTAGCGTTGTCATTCTGGTCGCAAACGTGTACGTACATACTGGTCGATGTAGAGGCGTGCACATGATGTAGTAGAGGTGCGCACGTAGCATGTACACGTACGTACAGTGGCCAGGGTGCAAGAAAGTAAATACAGCCACATACGTACATATGAGCGGGTTCTCGAACACCTACTCGTGCATACATACGGCCAGGGCTCGTGTACATGGTAGGGTCGGAACAGAAAATTGCGTTGTCGTCGTGTTCATGGGGAGCCAACCGGCTGGGTCGGAACGGAATGCATCGTCGTGTTCATCGGGAGGGCTTGGACGGAACACCCGATGGAAACGAGGCATGGTGTGCTGTAGAACGGAGGAAATGGCCTTGTGTTTGACCGGCCATGGTCAAAACTGGATCCTATTCATCAGGAGGGGTGTGGCGTACCACAAAACGGAGGAAACGGACTTTTGTTGGACCTCCTACAAGAGAGACGGGGTCCTGTTGACCGGGAGGGGTGTGGCGTACAGCAAAACGGAGGAAACAGACTTGTGTTGGAGCGCTACGGTTAAAACGGGGGTCCTGTTCATCGGGAGGGGTGTGGCTTACCGCAAAACGGGACTCCACGAGATATTGTTCATCTCCACCATCGACCTCCTCTAGCCTCCATGGGCTACTGTTCATCTACCGTCGACCTCCTCTAGCCTCCACCTGTGACTGCTCATCCACAGGCTCCTGTTCATCCAGCCTCCACCGCGCGCTCCTCCACCGGCTATTGTTCAACCAGCCCTCTCCATGGGGTCTAGTTCAACCACCCCTACATGGGCTACTGTTCATCTAGCCCTCCACCGGCTATTGTTCAACCAGCCCTCCACGGGGTCCTGTTCAGCCAGCCCTCCACGGGGTCCTGTTCATCCACCCCCAACTAGCTCGATC
>NC_057798.1:629128925-629201425 GCF_018294505.1 Triticum aestivum
CTAGGTATTTCAATTTTAGGCTTGCATTATTTCTAGAGGCCCAAAGATTCAGTTCACCTTTCTACGTATTTCAGTTTCAGGCATGCATTATTTCTAGAGGCCCAAAGATTCAGTTCACCTTTCTAGGTATTTCAGTTTCAGGCTTGCATTATTTCTAGAGGCCCAAAGATTCAGTTCACCTTTCTAGGTATTTCAGTTTCAGGCTTGCATTATTCCTAGAGGCCCAAAGATTCAGTTCACCTTTCTAGGTATTTTAGTTACAGGCTTGCATTATTTCTAGAGGCCCAAAGATTAAGTTCCCAGTCGGCAGCAAGCGGCCCTGCTACCCATGCCGGTGTCGACCTCAACTCGCAAGGGCCGGCGTCGGAGGGGTTCCCGGGGCTTGGGATCTACAGAGCCTTCCTCCAGAGCAACGATGGCGAGCTCCTCCCTTGGTGCGTGAGGGGCTCCGGGCTCCCTCCCAATCGTGAATGACTTCCGTGATGAGTTAGCTCATTCTTTGTTTCATGAAGTGTTTTTTTATTTTGTGAAGCTTGATTGACGACTTGTATGTTTAAGTGGGATATCTCATTTGTATGTACAAAGTAAAAATTATCATGTTTTGCATGCTTGATTTGTATAGATGGTTCATTTATGTCAATTGTGAGTAGGAGGAGGCCACAGAAGAGACGGCCACAAATCCGGCAAGAAATAGGGTCCAAAGTAGTCAAATGATTGAGATAGAGCATTTATTGTCAATCTAACCCTGCCATCCATACACCTTTTGGTTTAGAGTTAGTTCAGGGTTAGAATCTAACTCTAACCTCTAACTGAGATAGAGTTCTCCTCGTCTCGGTTCATCGCCATCATACTTTCCCCATTCTTGTGTTTTCAGTACCCTGCGAATCAAAGTAGCCCTTTTTTGCGGGAAAAATCAAAGAGGCCCTTAGACTGGTTTAGGTCCGGTCATTTTTTATAGACGTATTATGTCCAAAATTTAATGAACGTGCTCCAGTTTCCACGAAAATAATCTGGTTTCATGTAGTAATTCATTCATTTATTTATTCTTCTGCGGGGGGTTTGCATGTAATTCGTGAGGTCTGAAATGTAAAGTACCCCGGCATATGCTCCGAGTCGTGCGTGCACTACGACCCAGATGCTCTGTGTCCCACATGTCGGCGAATGGGAGCACATGGAAATAGCCTAGGAGTACATATAGGAGGATAAATGCGTGAAAAAATATGTACTGTGAAGCGTAGCCGCGGTTCGGAAAGGAGACCTAGAGTGATGACAGCTATAGATCGCACGCACCCAACTAGTGGTACTAGACATACGACTAATTTTTCCCTAAAAAAAAAGAGGCACGAGTGCTCAGTACTCCTATTCTATAAAACACGAGTCCCATCTGACAACAGCATCCGTGCTACAGCTAGCTCTCCTCGCTCGTTTCTCTCTTCTAATTCTAAACTCGGCCGACGCCCGGTAGGTGGGGTGGGTTTGCTCAACTGCGGCCCCACCTCACAGTGAAAATGTTACGACTGGAATAAAAATGCCATATACTCCCTCCGTTCATAAATATAAGCCTTTTTAGATACTATTTCAAACAGAATATAGCATACAGATGTATGTAGACATAGTTTAGAGTGTAGATTCACTCATTTTGCTCCATATGTAGTAGTCACTTGCTGGAATCTTTAGAAAGACTTATATTTGGGAACGGAGGTAGTACTATACTAATAAAACATTAAGGCCACGAGGCGATGTAGTGCTGGTTACAGGAGCAAGAAGAAGAGATGCATCCATCGACGATGTCCACCTCCTTGACTCAGGGCGCCGGCCCACCGAACGGCACCTAAGTAGCAGTGGCTTTCGTGGCCAGGTCGACGTGCTTCTGAACAATGGCGTCCAAAGATTCCAGCCGCTGGAAGAAGGCCAATGTCTTTCTGTCCTCGCTTGCTTTGTAGTGGCCTATGTATACGATTTCCAGGTAGACGTGGATGTGCAGGTCGACGGTTTCTTGCATGGCGAGGCGTTGCGCGGCGAGCGCGGCCTCGAGGTGCACATTCTTTGTCGCGACCTCCGGCACCTATAGGGGCACCAGGGCTTGAAAGAGTTCGTCACCATGGAGGCCGATGAGGGTGGAAGGCAATGAGGAGCCTGGGCACGCGGGCTGGAGCAGTACGGCAAGGTCTTCCGCGTGATTCTTGACGGCGGTGAACTTGCAGATGGAGTTGACATTATGTCGTCCATGCGAGAGGTGAAGCCGACGTCGGCGAGGGCTACGATGCATGCGGTCGCCAGCACCGTCTGGAAACGCTGCGTGGTGCGGGGCCGCAGGCCGGCGCCTTGGATGATTTGGCACAGCCGACTGCCGCTCGCGTCCATCACCTCCATAGGTGCTTGTGGCTTCTGGTCACTTGGTCTTGGATTGGAGTGAGCAGTGTTGCGCAGAGACTTGGGAGTAGATGGATTGGAGTGGTGGGGCGCCTTTATTATATGAGAGTCCAAACTCTGTTGCATTCACATTGTGCTGGCTCTATTATGCTTCTCCAATTAATTCCCTCTGCATGTAATTGAGGATGCATCATTGATTGTTCAATGTCTCGGGAACCGCTACCCTCTCCCTCCTTGGCATTCAAGCACCTATGGACCTGTCGACGACGAGGTGCCTATGGTGACTTCGTAAATTTCAAGATGATAGTGTCGTGCGTGTGTGCGTTCATAGGGGTGAGTGTATGCGCGTGTATATGAGTGCTTGCGTCTGTATTGTGTCAAAAAACGTAAATGCGTGTCAAAAAGAGACTAGTCAGTATACTCAATATTGTGCACCTCGGAGAGGAAAACGATAGAACTATTACGTATTTATTTACGGTGCAGATTCACTCATTTTTCTCCATATGTACTCCGTCTCGGTGTAGTCTAGTCACTTGTTGAAAACTTTAGAAGGGCAAATACTCCTTTCTGGTTTACAGGGCTATACTAGCAAGTAGTTGTAGTACAATAGTGGGCTCATATAGCAATTTTGTCTCATGCAACGTTTGGTTTGCGCTTAGCTCTTCGCCTCTTCGAGAAGACGAACAATGATGTTACTACTACTGCTTCTACAATGTCGAATCCACTTCTGCATGTCCATCCACCACGAGGGGGACGGATAGCTTGTTGTAGAAGTATACTACTAAGAAAAAGCCTGTCCTCGTTTGCGAGCAACCGCGCGCATTGGCGAGGGAGAAGGCGTGTAGTAAAATCAAGCTTCTCCTCGTGCTTCTCCTCGTTGTACGAGTTCACGCGACACATCATAGCACTGGCCCCACATGCTTGCCTCTAAACTTGGCTGAAAGACCCGCAGTGTACAATATATTTGCTGCAACCTCTAACACTTACCCACCACAAATTAAAATATATGTGGCCGTATGCATCGTTCTGATGGAGAGGCCGGGGAGTCCCCCTTTTAAAAAAACAAATTAAAATATATATTCCTGTCTTGACCAGATGAGCGTGCAAACTATAATCACCAGGGTGACAGGTAGGGCCAGAAGACTATTTAATTTTTTTAAAAAACTTCGAGACGGCCACATAGCATGGAGCCGAACCGAACGATTTTAAGCTTAAAGGCACGGTACACGCTATCCTAGACTACTCTACACATGAAACTACCACACGAGCGTCCGGGCTGCGCTTGGCTCTTCGCCTCTTTGGGAAGTCGAACAATGATGGAGTACTACTGCACTGGAGGAGTTCTACAGTACGATTCTGGCCATCTGACACAGATAGAACTGCTGCATGTCCACCGCGTGCGGGAGGGAGAGCGTGTAGCGAAAGCTTCTCCTAGTCTTGCCAGCCACCACGCTCATGGGCGAGGGAGGGACGCTCCTGTCTTTGCGTGTATGACATGTGGGCCCGACAGCTGGGTGGCCAACCTGTCATCCAGCCAAAGGCAGGTGCATTTTAAGTCCGCGAGGGAGAGGATAATCAAAGTTCTCGTTGATGTACGAGTTGACGCGACACATCAAAGCACTGCACTCGATATATTTCAATAATTTGCGGTTACCGATGCATTAATTACAACGCATGCATGCATGCCGTGACTCTCCTTTTGATACTCGCATGTGTTGATTTAATGCACCTTGAAGTAGTACTCCCTTCGATTCCTTTTACTTTGCGTATAACTTTTTCTTGTTTTTCTCAGATTAGTCTGTGCGTCCGCGTTGGTTTCCATCTGTGCCCCCCGCTCGATTAGTTCTGCCCCCATTAATCGCGCCAGTTTCCAAAGCAGAAAATGGCTACAGGCAAACGCATGCAGCGCCGGATGCGGCTTGACCGTCTGGGGAATCCAACTCAAGCGAAAAGGAAGGAGGACCAGCCAACCATTGCATGCGCAGTTACTATCGATATTTATGCAGCTTACTCATGCGCAGGGGCAAATTTGTCCAGAAACTCAAACTACTGCCTTCCTTGGTATGCGGGAGGAAAGTTATGCGTAGAGTATAAAATATATGACGGTAAAGCTTTGTAATGCCCCAGCACAAGCGAGAGATGGTTATGCATGAGGAGGGCGAGATCATGCAAACAGAACAGGAACAGACGAGGCAGCTCACTAAGGTCTCCATGGACCTCACCGTGCTCCACTCCACCTTATGCCTCCGCCCCTTGACGCCTCTAGTGTATGAGGTTCGAATACACCTCGTCCGTTCGGCTGATTGAGCAAGCTGCAGGTTTCTTGATTGATGTGTTGTTCGATTGGTTTCTACAGTGCAAGGAAGGGCACCCGGCCTGCGCGGACTGCCGCGTCGAGCGCCCCGGGAACCAGCGGCAGTGCCAGAAGTGCGAGCGCGGCGGTGGCTTCGACGTGCGGAGTGCGGCGGTGGCTTCGACGTGCGGAGCACGGCGGTGGAAGCCGTCATTTCGTTGTTGAGGGTGGTGTGCCCGCACGAAGGCTGTGGGCTCTACGCCATTTACCACAAGCTCGCCGATCACCAGAGCGTGTGTCCGCTCGCGCCCTACAAATGCCCCGTGCCCGTCTGTGGCTACGAAGGCCCGCCGCCGGCGCTCTACCACCACATCAACAACGCGCATCCCATGGCCATGCACAGGATCCAGTACGGCAAGGTGCTCCAGCTGCAAGTGCCACTGTCGGAGCCACGTCTCTTGCTGTTCACGAAGGAGGACAGCCGCGTGTTTTTCTTGGTCGGCGGTGTGCTCGACATCGGCGCGCCTATCGTCATGTCGGTGGTCTGCATTAGAGCGGGGGCGTACCCACTAGCGCACTACGTGGCCAAGCTGTGGGCGAACGGCCTGCCGGGGGAGCCCAAAGGCACGACCGACACCGTCAAGGTGGAAATGGAGGTGACAAGCAGCAAGGAACTCGGCGACGTCGATGTGTAGAAGCTGACCTTCTTCACAGTTCCACCCAAGTTGCTGGCCGGGGCTAAGCTGGTGTCCCTCCACATTCAGATTGACAAGCTCACGTCCTAAATGTTTCTACAGTGCCTTTTGTTTATCTTAGTAATATGCTAATATAGGGATTACCTCGGTTTACTTTAGCTTAAGAAATGGTGGGTTTTGGTGGCGATGCAGCAATTACTTCGACATCAGATCAGTAATTTCCAACAGTCGAACGGATATTTTGTGTCTGTTGGATATAAAGTTCCTTTGGGTAAGACGTACTAGATAAAAGGAGATGTATGTAGACGTATTTTAGTTTTAGATACGTCCCTTTTTATCCATCTTGATGACAAGCACTCCCTCCGTTCCACAATACATGCCTTCCATTTGTCAAAATATAGATATATCTAGACATGTTTTAGTATATAGGTACATCCATGATAGAGCCAGTCGGATGGTTGAGAACACTACAATTCATAGCTACATATGCGTGTGTGACTCCCAGATGCAGAAGCCGGGGGTCATCATCCTCCTTTTCGAGAAAAAACAGACGCGTGTGTGAGAGGACGAGTGCATGCGTGCACCTCTTCTCTTCCTGTATAACATACTCCCTCCGTCCGAAAATACTTGTCATCAAAATGGACAAAAAGGGATGCATCTAGAACTAAGGCCCTGTTTGGTTCATAAGTCCTAGGACTTTTTCTAGTCCCAACTAAAAAGTCCCTAGTCCCTAAAAAGTCCCTCCCTGTTTGTTTCCAGAGACTAAAAAGTCCCTAGTCCCTTCCTAGAGGTTATTAAATGAACATGTTTCCCCTAGTATATAGAAAAATAACAATCAAACAACACCATGGGGTGGCGGGCCAATGAATGCATGGAGGGGCATTGTTGGAAAAGTCCCAAAAAGTCCCAAAAAAGACTCTCCTTGAGAGTCTTCTTCATTTAGTCCCAAATGCCTAGTTTAGTCCCTAAAAAGTCCCTCCCGTTTGGTAAAAAAGTCTCTAAGAGAGACTTTTTTAGTCCCTACACAAAAAAGTCCATGGAAACAAACACCCCCTAAAATACATCTAGATACATCCCTTTTATTCATTTCGATGACAAGTATTTCCGGACGGAGGGAGTACTAAACTCAGAGTACAAGTTTTTGTGGTGGCACGATGGTGCGTGCGAGAAGTCCCGAGAGATAGGTTTAATGCGTCTAAAAAAAGACTAGCCTATAGCTCACCACGCGGCTATTCCTGTCGAACGCCCCATTAACCGTAAGATATGTATACGACGGTGCGAGTTATTAAACGTACACAGTAGAAAAAGTACACCACGGCTAAGAACACGTGCCCACGTAACGCCATTCGGGAATAGTGCCGCACTTCAAACTAGAACCGTCAATAAATTTTGAGCTTGCGCCTCGTACTCTTGTCACATTCTAAATTACTCCACGCTACATTGAATTGCAAACCTGTTCACACCGATCACAACCTAAACGGTTTCCCACTTAGGAGCGTATTAGTACTCGGTTATAAATACTAGTATGCCAAGATGACTGCACATTCCTCCTCAACTCCTCATCCACAAAAACAAACAAGTCATTCATCATCCTTCCCTTGAGTCTGCCATGGCCAGCATGAGTTCTGGGTCGAGAGATTGCCACCAGGGAGAGGCGAGTATGGATGCAGAAGCACGAGAGATGTCCCGCCTCGCTGCAAAAGCATCCGACATGTCCCGCCGCGCGGAAGTAGCAGCACAGAGGTCCCACTGCGCCACTGAAGTAGCACGGAGGTCCCGCCGCACCGTCGATGCAGCAAACTGGTCCGGCCGCGCCATGGAAGTAGTAGAGATGTCCCGCTACACCGCGAATGCAGCAGAGATGTCCCGCCATGCCGCAGCGGCCTGGGAAAATTTCTCGCGGGCAGGCGACGACTGTTATAGGCGCATGCATGCGATCGTCCATAGCCAGATGGATCAGATCTCCGGCTGGGCGAGGTTGCAGGATGACATGAAAGCCTCGTTTGAATAGACTACCGACGTCATCCGGCAACTAAGGGAGGGCAATGAGAGGCTCCGGGCTGAGCGCGACCTGTTGAGGGCGAAGATCGTCCTAAGTGCAGACCAGCAGGAGGAGACCAGTGCCTTGTTGAAGAGGACCGGCATCATCATCAAGAAACTTATGGACGAGAATGACATGCTCCGCATCGAGCGCCAAAGGCTGGTGGAGGAATCCGTGGATGTTCTCAAGCAGCATCTTGAGGACACGAAAGAGCTCATCGCTACTCGCGGCGGAGACTAGTTCCCGCGGCCTGCAGCAACGCATCAAGAAAGTAGAGATCAACGAGCCAGATCCTTGTCTTCCTTCTTTTTTTGCCCTTGTGTATTTCGGGTGTAGCCGCATGTGGCTTTTTTAATTATCTTTCTAATTATGTAAGACAATTAATCGTCCTTTTATATTCATCAGTTTTGCTATAAATCCCAGTAGATGCTATATAGGTCCGTCGGATCTTACATCAGGATCCGTGCTTTCAGATTTTCTTTTCTCTCTCTTAAATCTCAGTCAAGTGAGACATAGCCACGCCATTAACAGAGGCTTGGGCACCATTAATGGAGACCTTGGGAGAGAGGTAGACGACATATGGAGGTTAAAGGGCACTCCTCCCGATAAGCACACGTAGGGGTCTGATCGCACGCCTCTCGTACTCAAATAGCTACCCTGCATGGCGCCTCCTAGCTAATAAAAAATGGGTGACGCGTGGCGGCACGTAAATGGTAGTAAATAGAACGCCCACGGTTTCAATAATACTTGTGTTTCCGATTGTAACGTGACAACACTTGTTCCAAAATGACTTTGTTGATTGTTAATGTGTGTGCCTTCGCAAATCGGACATGGCACCAAGCCAAGTTTCATTATTTTCATGCGTGTTTTGAATTTACAGAATTAAAAAACTAAGTTTCTCAATGTTTCCAGCCCAGCCACGACGCCCAGAATTTTGAATTTCATTCCCATTTCTTGCATGGAACCTAGAAATTTACCCGAGGACACACATGTGATTTTTCAACCAACTTTGGTGCACTGGAACATGTGCTTGTATTTCAAATTTGAATTATGCACACAAAGGTGACACGTTCCCTCTCAGAACCACGAGCCTTCTTGAGAGAAGCTCCGATTTGCAAGAAGCTTATACCCAAATTTGTTCCTATTCGGCCAATTTTTTTTACCACGGCATGGTACTACCATGACATGACACCATGCCAAGTATCATGATTTTAAAACCAAGTTTCTCAATGTTCTCGACCGAGCCGACGATGCCCAGATGTTTGAATTTTATTCTCATTTTTTTGCATGGGACCTATAAATTCACCCGAGGACACAAATGTGATTTTTCAACCAACTTTGGTGCACGGGAGCATGTGCTTGTAGTTCAAATTTGAATTATGCACATTAAATGACCAAAAACTCAATTAATGTGTAAACAAGGCCAAACGAAGCCGGAATGATTTCCAAAATTTAACAGGGCACTGATGTAGTTCTATGTTGCCTTTGTAAATAAACTCAAGGGGGACAACGTATATCGTTTCGCCCTCAAAGGTGGCACGTTCCCTCTCAGAACCACGAGCCTTCTTGAGAGAAGCTTCGGTTTGCAAGAAGCTTATACCAAAATCTGTTCCTATTCGTCCAATTCTTTTACCACAACATGGTAGTACCATGACATGACACCCATGCCAAGTTTTATGATTTTCAGACATGTTTTGGATTTACAAGAATTTAAAAACCAAGTTTCTCAATGTTCTCGGCCGAAGCCACGATGCCCAGATGTTTGAATTTTATTCTCATTTCTTGCATGGGACCTAGAAATTCACCCGAGGACACAAATGTGAATTTTCAACCAACTTTAGTGCACGAGAGCATGTGCTTGTAGTTCAAATTTGAATTATGCACATTAAATAACTAGAAAATCAATTAATGTATAATAATTACAAACGAACCCGGAATAATTCCAAAATTTAATAGGGCACTCATGTACTTCTATGTTGCCTTTGTTAAGAAACTCAAGGGTGGGGGGCAGCGTATATCGTTTCACACTCAAAGGTGGCACGTTCCCTCTTAGAACCATGAACTTCCAAATCGGCCCAATTTTTTACCACAACATGTTAGTGCCATGACATGACACCATGCCAAGTTTATTGATTTCCAGACGAATTTTGGATTTACATGAATTTAAAATCTAAGTTTCTCGATGTTCTCGGCCGAGTCACGACGCCCAAATGTTTGAATTTCATTCTCATTTCTTCCATGGGACCTAGAAATTCAACCAAGGACACACATGTGATTTTTCAACCAACTTTGGTGCACCGGAGCATGTGCATGCAATTCATATTTAGATTATGCACTTTAAAGGTTCAGAAACTCAATTAATGTATAAAAGGCCAAATGAACCTGAAATAATTCCAAAATTTAACAAGGCGCTCATATAGTTCTATGTTGCCTCTGTAAAGAAAATCAGGGGGGAGGCAGCGTATATCGTTTCGCACACAAAGGTGACATGTTCCCTCTCAGAACCACGAGGCTTGTTGAGAGAATTTCTGGTTTTGCAAGAAGCTTATACCAAAACTTGTCCCAATTCAGCCAAAAATTATACATATGAAAACAGGGTTTAGATTATCCCGAACATCTCGCTACCTAGACCAATAATGTACTATGATTTGAATTCAACATAAAATGGATACAAATATTTGAATTGGAGAGCGTATGGTACATGTAGTTCATAGTGAAATATGATTACTGCTATATGCATGTTTTTTGTTATCAAGATAATATTTAAATTATTGTATAACTTGACAACAATTGTATTCAAATAAGGAAAATTGATTCAAATTTAGTCCATATGGTAGACGACAATATATATGTTCACATGGTGGAGTAAAATGTTCATATATGATGGAAGATCGAAATGTACGACTACATCAATTATAAACCGCAAGGTCACCTAACGATATATTCGAATTCAACATAACGTGGATTCAAAAATTGAAATTCGAGATCATGGCATCTATAATCATATAAAAAGGCACATTACTCTTTCTTTGGTCGGAATTGATTTGTTTTTTGTTGTTGTTGAGGGAAGTGCGAATCGATTTTGTACTGTGCAGGGTAATCTTGTTCTCCCAATTTTTTTTACATTTTTCTTGTAGTTTTTTCAATGGCATCTATATCAATATAGTAAAAGGGGACATGACTCTCTTGTGTCTTGTATGAGTTTTTTTACACGTTAAGTTTGTTCTGCCGAACAAGGAATCCGCACCTTGTTATCCTGAAATTTTCAAGCTCGAGTATCTTTTGTCTCACCTGCTTTGAAACTCTCACTTCTTCAACCCGCGGCGCGCCTTGTTATCCCGAAATTTGGATGCGCGCGAGAACTCCCTCCTCATCCGAAATAACTCTTGCAGCCCAGACACGCGAAATCCCCCTTCTACCCCTCAGCCAGAAATGAAGCTCCACGTCGCGATGTCAAAACCGGTGGGGGTACGCTGGTAACTTACCCTACATTTTGGACAAGCGCGTCCCTAAGATTGGCTCCCCCTCCCCCTTCGCCCCCCATTCGTACACTGAGGCCGCCAAAACCCGCGAAACCCCACGCTCCTCCGTCGGCCTCCCGACCGCTGCCCAGCCGGAGACTCTCCCTCGACTACATCGTCCACCGCAACAGCTCGTCGTCCCTCATCCACCGCACTGGATGAGGATCCGTTGTCGATCTCGCCGTCCCGACGGATCAGCCGCCCCGTCCTGCACCTCCAAGGAGTTGCCCCAACGTTCGCCTTGTCTATCGCGCCACCTAAATCCCCATAGCACCGTCTTGATCTGCCCCACCAGAACCGCAACACCCTCACCAATCCTCCGATGAAGCCGAGGCCAAGTCGGCGCCACCAAGGAGGTTCTGCACTCACCGTTGCATTTTATCTTTTATTCGATCTCATGGGGCTGCCGGTGCTCGATACCGAGCAGACATGGCGGGTCTCCATCGACGGCGCCGTCGCCGGCCACATCATCCATGGAGTCTCTCCCCCATGTCGTTACTTCCTCAGCGGCGACTTCCACAACGGCACTAGCTGCAGCTACTCCGGCTCTCGCTCGCGCTGCGGCTTTGTTCTTGTTGTCGGTCGCGCTGCTGCACTGCTCCTGCTTTCTTTTGTGCTGCTGCTCTGCTCTTGCTCTCGCTTGTGCTGCTACTGCTGCTGCACGACCTCCGGCAGCTACATGAGTTGCTGCTTTAGCACTCGCTCGTGGTGCTACTGCACGACTTGCTCTCTGCTAGTGTGTTCCCTGCTCGAGCGTCTGCTGATTTAGATCACTACTTCTCTGCTACTAGTGCTCGAACGCCCTAAACATCTATTGCAATGCTCTGTTACTAGTTCAATCAGTTTCGATAGTAAAATTCAGTTTTGACTGTGAAGTTCATTTTCTTCAGTTAAGTTCAGAGTGAATAGTACTTACAGCATCTGTCGGAGCGGCCGTGGCGCGGCTGATGCGTTTTACATCTAGCACTTTTTGGTAATGTATTTTACACCATCTATTGCAGATGATATTAGGGTCCCACTTCAGATTAACGTTGTCTGTCTTGTCATGCTTCAGCCTCGTCGTCGTACACCTTAGTGGAGCTGCTCCAATGACGGAACCGTCCATCACAGCGGAGCAGTACCCTCGGCGCCATTTCCACAGGCCTCAGATCTTCTTCGCTGCCTCCGACAGTCACACCAGCATCATCACCATCCTCCACGTCCAACCCAATGATGCTGAGGTCCACAAGGCTATGCCAAAGAGGTTTTACACTCGTCGCATCACTTTGTTTCTCCATTCCTCTATTCTTCCAATTCATGTGAGCCAAACACCCAGGTTGACTGAAATCCTATGTTTCCAAACGCTCTGTTTTGCACGTGCATTCCTATCTTATTCCTGTGTTTTTTCTGTCCCTGCGTTTATAGAATCCTCCAATTCTAAGGAGCACTTATAGATTTACTTCATTTTCAGATAGGCGTCAAAGAAAACTCTATGTGTTATGTCCTGCTCCTGCTGTGCCGTCATCCACCCCACCTGAGGTGCACCATCGACAGAAGCGTTCATTGCAGCAGAGATCCCCCTGCAGACTTTCTTTCGCCGCCTCAGATCATCTTCCCCGTTGCCGGCAGCCACGCCAACTGCATTACCATCATCGACTGAGCAGATGAACCTGAGGACTACATAATTCCGGAAGAGAGGTCGCAGTCTTTCGTGTTTGCTTACGTTATACATCGGTTATTATTACCTGCTACTTTATCGTTCAATCTTGAGTTTTGAATTGCCCATGGGTTTCATATCGAGCCAGCAACGAATAATATCTGTCTACTATCTGGTGCATCTGGGGTCTTCTATGTGGTTCATGTTGGGTGGGCAACAAACAATATATGATCCATTATCTATCTTTTTAAACTGAAGCTATAATCTACCTGCTATCATTTGTTTTGGATTCATCCACTTGTTTGCTACCATCAGCCTTGATTTTTGCATGCACCCCTTAGGCCTTACAAAATCTAACTATTTTTTTATTATGCATGTCAAATATTGTACACAATCGTACTGAACATGTAGAGAAAAAGAGAAGACCGT
This sequence comes from Triticum aestivum, assembly GCF_018294505.1. Taxonomy (NCBI): domain Eukaryota; kingdom Viridiplantae; phylum Streptophyta; class Magnoliopsida; order Poales; family Poaceae; genus Triticum; species Triticum aestivum. Next base: position 629,141,914 of record NC_057798.1, read on the forward strand.
TGTGTGCGAATATAATGTCATGCAGACGCCGCTCCATGGTGGGAGAAGTGCCCCCCCTCCTGCATTTCCAGATTGTATTCCAGAGGAAGATAACTGTTTAGATGGAGATTCAGAAGGAGTCGACCATGCCTATTTACCACCTGAGGTGTTTGCTCTAACCTGGCATGCTGATGTTGGTCATATCATGCTGATGTATCATTGCTTACATTATACATCTTATATGTCATCAGCTTAGTTTAGATTTGCTTTGTGTGAATGCCACTTGTTTGGTTTCTATATCATACTCCCACCATTCCTAAATATTTGTCTTTTTAGAGATTTCAACAAGTGACTACATACGGAACAAAATGAGTGAATCTACACTCTAAAATATGTCTATATGCATCCGTATGTGGTAGTCCATTTGAAATCTCTAAAAAGACAAATATTTAGGAATGGAGGGAGTATATGGGAATTATGCAATGCCATCTTCTTTAGCCAGGCATCATATACGTGAATCATGCAATGCCATCCTATTTAGCCAGTCATCGTATATGTGAATTGTATCATGCCATATTTTTTCCCATAATGTATTCCATTTGTCAACAATGTTTATACATTCATCTACTATTCCTGTGCATCAGCCATTTGAGTCGGTCATGGGAAAATCTGGAGTAAAACAAGGTCTTCTGAGCAGCCAGTGCTACCTGTCGATGCAGATTTCTTGTTGGTTACAGATAGCTCCTCAGAGGAGGATTCAGAGAGAGATGACTAGTCGTATCCCCCCCGAGGTGCATGCTCTCACTTGGCTAGGTTATATTGCTCATATCATGCATATGGTGTCTTGCATTGCCATGCCATCTGCTTAGATTAGACATGCTTTGTGTGAATGCCTCCTGTTTGCTTTTTATATCAGATATGTGAATTATGCAATGCCATGTTTTTTAGCCAGTTAACATATATGTGAATTATGCACCGCCATGGAGCCAGGCATCCTATATGTGAATTATCTCATGCCATATTTTTTTCATTACGTATTCCATTTGTCGACAATTTGTGTATATTGAACTACTCTTCATGTGTATCAGACATTTGAGCCGGTTATGGAAAAATCTGGAGTGCAAACAAGGTCTTCAGAGCAGGTAATGGTACCTGTTGCAGCATATATCTCGATGGTTACAGGGCGCTCCTCAGAGGAGGATTCAGAGACAGATGACCAGTCCTATATCCCACCTGAGGTGTATGCTCTAAGTTGCAATGTTTATATTTCTCATATGATGCATATGGTGTCTTGCATTGCTTAGTTTATACATCATATGCACAATATTGAATTCTATCTGCTTAGTTTAGAGATCATACATGCGAGTGCCAGCTGCTTAGTATATGAATTAATTATGTCAATTATATCATGCCATCCTGTATACTTAGACAACATGTATGCGAATTATTTCATCCCAACATATTTTAGAAAGACATCATATAGTTTTGTCATGTCATCATGTTTAGTTACTCATCATATGTTGAATTATGCCATTATATCATGTTAAGTTATCCATCATATATCTGAAACTGTGTCATGCTATCCTGTTTAGTTAGGCATCATATATGTGAAATTGTGTCATGCTGTCATGTTTGGTTAGACAACATATATGTGAATTACCACATCTGCCTATCATACAATGTCTGTACGTTCAATTTCCTTTCTTGTTTATCAGCCATTTGAATTGGAGGGGGTGATGGCAGTATCTAAGGGAGCAAAAACCCGTTCTTCACAAAAGATAGTGCTACCCGTCGATGCAGATAGAACCATGGTTGTACAGGCCCACAAACTAGCCCCACCACACATAATCGAGACTCTTCCAGAATGCACACTTACACCATTGGGCAGAGAAGCAGCTACAACCCATCTAACTGCAACCCCGACGGATAGTAACCCACTTATAGTTGACAAAGCACCATTTTCACCATAGAGTACCCCCACACGAGCAGTTTGTAAAGCTACTGCAGTGCCCAAAGCATGAAGACCACCACAGCTAACCCAAACTCCACGTTTAAAGAAGAAGAGCAACTGTTCTCAGGTCAGATTCCGTAGCTATGGTCCATACTCCTTTGCCGTTGCATCACTGTATTTACTCATACCAACTACTTTCGAATTTGAAGGATCCAATTGAAACTCCAATGGTGCAACAGGTATGTTTTAAACCTATTTCTTTAACTAGATTGTTGTTCTAACTTCTTGCTCTATGTTGATTTCATTTTAAGTTCTATAAACAGTTATGTTCTCATGTGATGCACATTACAAGTGCTGCAAATGCTGTGTAGTTTCTCACACTTATATTATGTCTATGTTGTTGTGTCTTAAAAATATATGAGTTGAACTGTGTCTCTATCTTGATTAGGGAACATAAACTAGAATGATATGGACAATACAGTGACCATAGTACATAGATATATGTTTGTTTCATGCTGTTATCCTGTCCACCTTACTACTGAACCAGTTTACCAAAATGAGTTTCGTATACTACAAGCTAAACATGTGATGTGTCTGCTTGTTTCTCTTGTAGTATGCAAACAGAATATTGGAGAAGAGCACCCCACTATGCAATGGTAGAGAAGTTAATGCAGATAAGGTTCAAGATAGTGAGACAACCCTGTTGGTCTCCAAGAAAGGTGATAAAAACGATCTTGTAGACAATGAGAAAACCCCACAGTCCTGCGTTGATGTAGTGTTTGAGTTACTGGCCAGTACCGCTGGCACAAGCTCTTCGAACTCGCTGCCTGAATCACTTCGGCTTCTTCAGTCTCAGCTACAAGCTGAAAGGCATCAGTCAGCTGTGCTGCAGCAAGAAGCCGAAGGACTAAGGAAGTCCCTACAGAATTCAGATGCGTACTTTCTTGTGCAACAGCAAGCGCTGGAGGATTTAAGCGCCAAACAAGAGAAAGTTAATAAGCTTGCTAAGCATCTTTCAAGCATTATGGGTACCCAGGATATTGTTTCTTGAACTCTTCTGAAGTGGTTTTAGTTCTGGACTTGTTTTGCTATGGCATTTATATGCTGCTTTGTTCCCTATATTTGCACTGGTGGCAAACTTTGGTGCCAAGTGGATGTAATATGTGTAATAGCCGTGATAGCCTAGCATAAGTTGCTTGCTTATTTATTTCCTTGTTGTCTTGTTTATTTGTTTGCTTGTAGTCAGTGCAGTTCTTTTTCCGCGGTTTGCTAGTGGCTACAATAACCTATTTTTTAAAACTAGGCCACAATAACCATGGGCTAATATTTACTGTAGTGACACTGGGCCTCCTACGGGCCGTAGAAATAGTGGGCCTTCTATGGGCCGTAGAAATTGTAGGCCTTCTACTGGCCGTAGAAACAATGGGCCTTCTACGGGCCGTAGAAACAATGGACCTTCTACGGGCCGTATCATCAATGGGCCTTATATGGGTCGTATGATCGATTGGCCAAACATGGGCCTCATATGGGCCGAAAGACGTCATGGGCCTTCTACATCTCGTAGGATCCATGTGCCTTGTAAGGGCCGACTCATTTATGGATATTGTACGGGCCTTTAATGGGCCGTAGACGGGCCTTTAATGGATATCGTACGTTTTATGGGCTGACCATAATGGGCCGTTAATAGGCCATGTTTGGTGATGCTATGAAAATGGCCCAACAGATTAACAGTCCACAAACGGGCCGACTGTAACGACGGGCTAAATTTGGCCCACAAGCAGAAAATGATAGTAACAGGCCGTAAGTAACCGAATGCTGCAAATGAGCCCAAGAATAAATGGGCCCTCGGAAGGCCGAAAGATAACTTGGGCTGGAAACGGCCCAATGGAATAACGTGCCGTTAATGGGTATAAAGTGATACACTGTTCATAATGGGCCAGTTTCACCATGGGCCGTTTATGGGTATAAAGTGATACACTGTTCATTATGGGCCAGTTTCAACACGGGTCGTTAATGGGGCAATAGTTACAAAGGGCCTCATGTGGGCCAAAAGACGTCATGGGCCATACATGGGCCAGAAGTGAGAACGAGCTAGAATCATATAGGATGGCCCAGATGATGCTACTGGGCCTAATTCAAATAGGGCGTAACAGGCCTTGGGTTAGCGGGCTGTAAATGGGCTATACGCGAACAGGTCGTTAACAGGCTTTCCATGGGCCGGCCTGCCACCTTTTGACCAAGTCAAATGGGCTGGCCTTTTCATAGGAATGGGCCACTGTTGGGCCGTGCCACGTGTCGACGTATCATAGGCACCTTCTATCCAATGAGTGGATGACATCTATCCCAACGATGAGCCGACACGTGTTTCCTCCAGCCAATGATGATTCTACACGTGGAAAATCCCCATTGGTCGGGGCTGTTAACGGGTTATCGGATCCAAAATCCGACCCGATAGCTTAACGGTGTTCCGTTACGGTGGATGCCACGTGTCGATCACTCTTGACGAAAGCACTTCTGTGATGCACGATTTATCGTCATGGAAGTGGACACTTCCGTGATGATAATTTTGGTAATGTCATGGAACACTTCTACGACAGCACATGAATGACTATCTTGATTCTATCATAAATTTGTCATGGATGTACATTCATGACAAAAAACGCGACCTACTGTGACAAACACGTATCATCACAGAAGTGTATTTTTTTTGTAGTGAAAGTTCATTTAATGGAACTACGACCTAGAAGATATGAGCAAAACAAGTTAAACATGGCAATTATGCAAAATGCATTCAAACATCAAGCAATCACACTCAAAACATGGATGCAACAAGATAATATGAGACTACATGCAATTCTAAGCAAGTTTCATATAGGGCATGATCCAAACGGAGCAACGGTGCAATACATACATACGAAACAAATTCAAAGGACAAGGTGTCCAAAACAGCAACTAGGCATATTGCAAGCAGGAAAACAATATGCTACAGGAAGTATACATAGCAAAAAAGGGCAAAATAACATCAAGGCATCATATGCATATGGCTAATGAATTAGTGGGAACCATCAAGACAAGTTTGAAAGTTGAAACAGTTTCAGCAATTGTAAAACAGCAACATCATCATAGCATGTTTGCCATCTTGGAACAGAGGTCATATGAAGTCCAACATTATCAAACTTGGCATTTAAAGAAAGTACTCATAGCATGCTTCAATTCCATTAATTGTATAATATCCAAACTAGGCATAGATTAATTAATATCAAGCTCACAACATGGCATCATGAAGTTAACATAAAACTGGAACATCATTTAGGCAAGTTCATGGCAATGAAAACACATTCTAAAAGACTTATATAAGGCATAAAATGGAATTTCATGATAGAACATCGTATGGACATCAAAACATGTCAACTAGGCATCTCGAGATTATGCATGGATTTGATGTTAGTATCAAGCAAACATAGCAACATGATATAGCAGATACAGACTTGACAGAACATAAACAATAAGTAGCCCACTTCACAAGCTTGATGCACTCACCATAAGGCATATCCAAATAAATTGATTACACCACTGAAAATATGGCATGATTATGCTCCTAAAACATGTTGACATGATGCTCAAAAGAAAATCACACAAAAAGATAAAAGAAAGACAAAATGACATGTTATAATAGTTTTGAGCAGTTAACATCACCAAGCACTTCTGCAAAAGAGATTACAGTAGATAGGCGCACTCAAATAAGCATGTAACAATAACCAACATGTAGATCACGAAGAGCAGAACATTTTCGTATCATGATCACCACCATAAGATCAATAGGGACAAAGTTACATTACTCACAAGAGGCCTAAATGATGTTATCAGGCAGCAGATTTCAGCACTTTATATCATTTAGCAGTTTTGCAACAAATATTAAGGCACCAAGATTAACAGCAACACAAATGCAAATGCAAATATCATATATAGCATCAAGACATGAACATTTTGGCATATTATGCACGCAAAACGGAGCAACATGCACAAAGTTATAATCATCCAAAGAATGCAGCATGAGATGAATTTTACAGGGACTTAGACGAAATATACCCTCGCGAAAACTGGACGGGCCGTTGCGGGACAAGGGGATCCAGGACGTAGACGACGCGTTTGGATCGGGGGACGGGTGGATCTCATCCACCCGCCCCGATCCGGCGCGGAGAGGCGGTGGCCGGCGGCCGACGGCGAGGTCCCGGGAGTTGGCGGCGGTGCAGCGCTGGTGAACGGCGGCGGGGCACGGGAGAGCTGCAGGCGGTGGCGGGCGGAGCAACGGGCGGCGACGACGGCTCGGCGGTGGGGGCAGAGAGGCGGCGAAGGCCGCGTCCGGCAGGTAGAGACGAGGCGGCGGGGTGACAGCGAGCGGCGGCGCGGACGTGTCCGGCGGCAGGAGGAGGAGGAGACTAGGGTTTTGCCCGAAAATAGAGGGGGAGGCACTTATTTATAGGTAGAGGGAGCTAGGAGAGGAGTATTTTAGAGCAGTTTTCTCCCACACGATCGTGATCCGACGGTGAATCATATGGAGGGGGTTTAGATGGGCTAGTTGGATGCTGTGAAGGGGTGCTAGACTGCAAAGAGAAAGGGGTCCGACGGTTAACGCGGTTAACGGTTGGGACATCAAACGACCTTCAAATGGAGCGAAATTTGACAAACGTTCTACCGGTGATATACCAAGACCACTCGACAACTCTCGGGCCATTCCAAGAACGTTTTTCTCCCGCTCATGAAACACGATCTGGGAGGTGCGACAGGCGCGTGCGAGTGTGATTGGGCTCAGAACAGACAACAGAGAGAACTGGGAAACCCAAACGAATGCAAGTTTTGAAAAACATGCAGATGAAATGCACATGATGACACGGCAAAGTGCAACACGCAAGCGAATGACATGGCAACGACGGCGGATAACTAGAAGACACCTGGCGCATCGGTCTCGGGGCGTTATAAAGCAATCCATGCAACTAACTTTGGATTCTACATGACACAAAGCAAATTAAAAGCAATCCACTAAAGGCAATTTCTATGACACAATTTATATGATATATATACTAGAATTTCTACACAAATTAAAGAAATCCCCTAAGGGCATCTAGAATATCAAAAATATAAAAACGGCATGTAAGCGCCCCGGTCTACAACGCCAGCCTAGCGCTCGGTGCACAAGTTTGCGCCGACGCTTAATGTGACACTGGGATTCACCATAATGCAAACGGGGGACGTGGGAGAGTGGAGAGGAAGAAGATGCAATGGGAGGAGTATAGTGGATCTAACCATAGTGCCGGCGAGGGAAGGCGACGAGGTCGACAACGGGGCGTCGACTGGGCCGCGGCGGTGGCTTTTGTTAGGGGAGGAGTGTGAAATGAGAGAGATCGGTGACCTAGGTCTTGTACTAAGTTGACTGATATATTATCGCTGGCGTTGGGAGAAAGGGCAACGCCATAGCTAATAACAGGCCAACTAAAAAAATACTAAGATTAATAATGAAAGACTTGAAAAAATAAAAAAAGACTAAGATTACTAAATTGATAAGAACAATAAAATTAATTATCAGAAAAAGCATAATATAAAATTTCTATTACTTTGTCACTAGTATAATAATTAAATACTTAAAACTTGATCCAAATGGAAAAAGTGTTTTGGTGTACAAAACAGACGGACGCCAGCACTGAAAAATTAACTATGGTGTGCAAATAAAAGCAACACCACCAGTGCGTTCCAAACAGCGAGTGCATATGGGCCAAAAGATTTGTGGTGTCTCAAAGAAAATCAACGGCAGCACTAATCATGTAAAGCTGGTGTAGTGATTTGTCCTACGCCAGCACTATTTAGAAAAAAATAGTGCCAACGTTGATAGTAAATGGCGTGCCACCAACGATAGTTGTGGCTAGCCGTGTTTCCACGAGTGTATACTGTTCTAACCTCACCTATTTTGGGAAGGTTAACTTCAATTTTGGGGTCGGGTTTCTCTTGCTTTTTTGGGCCAGTATTGTCTCATATTTTTTCTCCCTATAGCTCTAGGCCTCGGATTGAGTTACAGGCATTGTTGAGGATTCAGGCTCGGTGGTGCTTTGGGCACCCACGAAAGCCATTGAAAGAGGAGGAGCTATTGGTTGCTCCGTTGAACCCACCGCTAGAGGTATGGGTCTGTTACCCATAGCGGTATGACTAGGCCCGTGAGACAGAGGATGAGTATTTTGGTATGCTCCTCGGGTAAGGCATAGACCACCCAAGAAAGTTATCCTTAACGACAAGCTGCAGAAAATCCTTGAGGCACTTGCTCCTTGTTTTGTGTCTCCGTTCTTCCTCCCGTGGAGGGGCCCGTGCACCCCGAAGTCGATCAGCTCTAGTACTAGCAGCTCATTATTTTGGAGGTGGGAGTGCGTCGCTTGTTCCAGCACCTTGAGATGAGGTCGTGCTAAGACTGCGAAAAACAATGATGACCTCCTCGTTGTCAATGCCCTCTTGGTAAAACACACCATCATGATAGATGATGTTGGTGTGCGCATCTTCAGTTAGACCAAGATCACAATCTCGATCTCAGATATCTAGTTGAGGAGCCGGACAGTCAAGTTTTATTGACCACAACCCCCAACCATGGCTAGACAAAGTAAAGAAGCTAATATGCAGTTATACAACATGTTCAAAAAAGAAAACGATGGTTGTAAAAACTCACCGTGTGGGGAGTTTTGTCAGTGGAGAAGCCACATCGTGCTTTGGCCCCTTGAGAAAATCCGACTCCTCACCCTTGAACATCGACACGAGCATTTGCGCAAGCGTACGGCTCTCAGGGAACCCGCCTCGTATTCAGCGAGGTGAGTCATTGGCAAAGTTGAATTCCCACAGGGGGTGGAAGCATTGTTATAGGCGTCGGACTCCTCGCATGAGTGTTATAGCCATGACATCAGGCCTAGAGCTATAGGGAGAAAAAATATTCCTTGCCCGAATCCTCGTACACCAGCTTTTTTGGGAGGAGTAGACAAGTGACCTGATAGGCAAGTTTGATCACTGTTGAAGACCCATTCCTTGCCCGAATCCTCGTACACCAGCTTTAGCTTTTATGAGGTGGTATGGGTAAGAACAGGGGAAGCCCTTCTCGAGGAGGATCATGATGGGGGACGTCAGGCAGATGGAAACACTCGTTGGTCCAATGTTCCCTTGAACCCCTGGGGGTGACATCGAGGTACCGAGCACCGGCTACATTGCAAATCTTGGCCCCTCCACACTCCCATAGTGTACATCCTCGGCGGCGAGGCACTATGCAAAAGTTGTGGCACCACAATTTGAAATATGATTAGCTCCCGAGAAAGGCCTCTAAAAGGATGACAAAGCAGGCTATGTGCAAAAGGGAGTTGGGAAAGAGATGGTGCAGTTGAAGGACGTAGAAATGCAGCAAAACCCCTAAAGATAGGATGGATCAGGAAGCCCACACTAGTGGAAAAACGGCTAGCCAGAACTTTCATTGGCAGCGCGTCATTTTCCATCAACGCGAGCACTATTTTTTCCAAATAGTGTTGGCGTCAGCCAAATCATCACGTCAGCTTTGCATGCTTAGTGTTGGCATTGCTTTTTTAGAAACGCCACAAATCTGTTGGCCCATATGCACTCACCGTTTGAAATGCACCGGCGGCGTTGGTTTTCTTTGCACGTCATAGTTAATTTATTAGTGTTGGCATTCGTTTTCTATGCATGCTAGAAACACTTTTTCCATCTGATCAAGTTTTTTAAGTATTTAATGATTATATTCGTCACAAAATAATGAAAATTTTATATTATGCTTTTTGTCATCATTATTTTTAATGGTTTTTATCATTTTAGGAATTTTATTTCTTTACCACTAGTTCTAATTTTGATTCTTTTATTTTGTTTAGTCTTTTAGTAATTTTGAGTCTTTTGTTTTGTTAATTTTATAATATATTAAAAGGGAATACTGACATTTTTTAAGATATGCACTTTGAGACTTCAATTTTAATTTGTTTTACTTTTTAGTTTGAGACTTGAAATATGTTCTTTGAGACTTCATCTTTATAGCATGTTATGGTTTATTTTTAAAATTTATATTATTTTAAATGGAAATTTACATGTACATTATTTTAAATTTGGGATAATTGGTTTTATGCCCCTAGTTGTATCCCACTCGACAGGATTGCCCCTAATTTCCAAAAGTCAGCGATTCTGTCCAACCCACTTTTGTCGTTTTGTGCTTTTGCCCTTTGACCGTTTGACCGTCAATTTGAAAACTTCATAACTAATTCATACTAAATCAGAAAAATGCAAATAAGATACCAAAATGTTCGAAAAAACATCACCTGTATGTCAATGTCACTTGGATTCATGACAAAAGTGTTGGTAAGTGCCCATCCGAGTTTTAGCTCTTATCACACCATAATGAACAGTAAAATCTTAAAAAGTTCAAAAAAAATCCAATGAAAATTGGTGTCAAAGAATGAAAAATGTTTTCAATGCTTGCCAAGTTTCATCAGGGAATGACATTTGTGGAAGTCATGCCAAAATATATTGTTTTTTTGCCATGACTTCCACAAATGTCATTCCCTGATGAAACTTGGCAAGCACTTAAAACATTTGTCATTCTTTGACACCATTTTTTTGGATTTTTTTTGCAATTTTTAAGATTTTACTGTTCATGGTGGTGTGAGAAGAGTTAAAACTCAGATGGGCACTTACCAACACTTTTTCATGAATGCAAGTGACATTGACATACATGTGATGTTTTCCGAACTTTTTGGTATCTTATTTGCACTTTTATGATTTATAAATTAGTTATGAAGTTTTCAAAGTGACGATCAAACGGTCAAAGGACAAAAGCATAAGACAACCAAAGTGGGTTGGATAGAACCGCTGGCTTTTGGAAATTAGGGGCGATCCTGTCGAGTGGGACACAACTAGGGGCATAATACCAATTATCCCTTTAAATTTATACTATATTCAATGGAATATTGAAGATTTTAAATTTACATTATTTTAACTTTACATAATTTAAATGGAAATACCGATGATTTTAAATTTACATTATTTTAAATGGAAATATCGATGATTTAAATTTACATTATTTTAAACGGAAATATTGATGATTTAAAATTTACATTATTTTAAATGGAAATATTGATGATTTTAAATTTATATTATTTTAAATGGAAATACTGATTATTTTAAATTTATATTATTTTAAATGGCGTATTGGGCCAAGCCCAAACATTGGGGGTCAAAACAAGGGGGCAACAACCCCCCTCACCCCACTCCCTCTCTCTTTGCCCCTTTCCTCTTCCCTCTCTCGGTGCTCCTCGTTGCCACTCCAATTCTGGACGGCTCCGGCGTACAGGTAATCTACCCTCTATCCCACCTCTCCTTCCTCTGTCGCCGCTGATTGCCCTCCAATTTGATTGGAGTACATTTCATATTGAGCTAGGGCTACGTTGATGGCGGCGGCAGAATCAACGAGAGCGGCAGAAACGACGGCCTGTTAGGGTTCATCGCATCCATCTTCGTCCGCTCGGTGAGTTCATCCCCTCCACTTTTTTTTAATTTGCATTGCTAGGGTTCATAACTAGGAATTGGCAGTGGCATAGTCAAGCTTTCACACAATGAATTTACAACCTATCACTAGGCAGTGTCAGTGGCATAATGTCTTGAAAGTGCCTACTGAAACTAATTTTCCCGTTCATGATGGAGCTTGGTATGTCTTCAAATATTTTGTCACTCCTCTGGTTCCATATATCCCAATATCTAGTGATTAAAATTTCCATGAAGAACACCCATTTGTATCTGCATTTTGCATCAATCTGCGAGAATAATTCATGAAACTTGCCACTCCAGATATTGCTGACATGTGGAGTGGTCTTATTGGAATAATAAGCTTGCCACACAAGATTGACCCATGGGATATCCTCATTGTTCTAGAATTTCTGCAAGTGTTTGATTAGCAAGGCAACGTTCTAGACTCTGAGATTCAGAACACCAAGTCCTCCTTGCTTTTTTGGTCTACAAATTAATTTCCAACTTGCAAGGCAGTTTCCTTTCTTGTTTATGTCGTTACCATACCAAGGGAATTTCTGCTGGCTTTATTGACATGAACTAGAATGATGTAGTGAACCTTGAAGGTGCACATAGCAAAGATGGGCATGGATGAAACCACTGAGTTAACATAAGTCAATCTGCGAGAATAATTCATGAAACTTGCCACTCCAGATAAACTTTTATCAATTCTAGCTATGATTGGCATTAGATCATGAGCTGATGGTTTGGTGGTACCTAGAGGCAAACCCAAATATCTGAAGGGAAGACTATAATATGAACCTCTGAATTTGTTTCTAGGAAAATCTGCTAGGTGTGTGTTTGGTTCTTGTCACAACTAAGGAAATTTTTTGTTAGCACTAAGGCCCACATGTCATAGATACAAAAAGTATGGCAAGATTCCCTAAGTAAGGCAAGTGTAGCAAACATAGAAACAAACATCCCCTCCAATTTTTTTCTATTAGCACTATGGCCCACATGCTATCTAGTTTGCAAGGTCATTGTGATTCTATCTATATTTTTGTATAACCTATAATTGTTATTATTTTGAAGTTCCAGCCATGAGTAGCTGGAACAACCACTACCAGTCCTCGTGCAACTTTGTGGCCTATGAAGTCAACAAAGGTAAAACGAGCACCAACCAGGTAAGATTACTGTCGTGGAATTGTCACGTCAGATGTCCTCGTGAAAGGACTTAGGTGTGGAGCCATCGCAACTAGGAAGCTTGAAGGGGTTAAACGGGACAAAGGACATGAAAGGGTTTATACTAGTTCGGCCCCTTACGGTGAAGGTAAGGCCTACGTCTAGTTGGGTTGGTATTGATGTTTCGATGACCAGGGAGCGAGATACGCTATGCCTGACTCTCGATGGGTTGTTTCTTGCCCTAAGCCGCCAGCGGGTCGTCCCCTTATATACACGGGTCGACGCCCTGTGGCTTACAGAGTCCCGGCCGGCTTATAAACAATGTCCGGCTCGGTGACTAGTTAAGTCTACCTTATGATACAAGCAATATTATTACAGCAGTTTACTACAACAAGCCTTAAGTCGCCTGTGGGCCTTAAGCTTCCTATGAACCGTCATCTTCATGCCTTGTCTTGGGCTTCTCTCTGGTGAGTCTTCTTTGCGTAACCCGGCCCCTCCTGGGCGGCTTACAGAAATAGTTATATCCCCAACATTAGGCCCCAGATTGATTTGAACCGGTTCATGTCAATCTTAAAATACCTTATGAACCGCCCTGCAGTCTTTTATCTTGCGCGAAGGATTTTAACCCGCCGTGACGTCATCATCTAACTCCGGGTTAAATCTCTGTGACGTCATTTTTATTAAAGCTTTATTTTTTATAACGTCACATCTTCAACGGATCTTTGTCTTTACTGACCATCCCGAGAATCGAGGCGCCAGAGCCGCTGGATAATGAATGTTATCTCCTCGTTTTTAGCACCCGCTCGGTCAGTCTTCCCTTATAAATAGAGCGACCTAGGTCTTCCCCAGTCGTCTTCTTCCTCTTGCCTCCTCCCGTGCTCTACCGCTGCCACCGTCGAACCCCCCGTCTTCACCGACTCAGGCCGCTGCATCGACCTGACTCCGACCAGAGATCGACGGCGAACCTCCATGGCGCATCCGCATCTGTGAGCTCTTCTCATTTCCTTTCTCAGATCTGCATTAGGTTCTTGCCGAGTTCGTCGGTGTTCATCACCACCCAACGCAAACCTTCTCTAGTTCTTTCCTCCAACGCCCTATTTAGACCGTAAAAACTACATAGAACTGCTGCGGTGCTTACTTGTATTGATCCCGCATAGGAATAGATCTCATTTCCCTTGTGTAGAACCCCTTTTCGAGTATATGAACTTCTCTGCTTTGTTTTTTAGGTCTAGGAAATTTTCTTTCTAGGGCAATATTTTGATCCAGAGTAATAGCTGTCCTCTGTGAAACTTGTCTTCATCACCCGGAAAACCTCCTCTGGTAAAATGTCCTGAAATACAACTGTCGAGGTATCCAGCTTAAATAAATGATACAGAACCTTGACTGCTCCTCATGACCCGGAAAAATTCTGAATTGCACTTGATACTTGTAGCGGCTTAAATATTGTTGCACAGTCATCCTTATATCATTAGGCCCCTCATTAAGCCGCCACTTTAATCAAGATTTTCCTCCCGGGTTAAAATTGAACCGGATCTTCTTGTTTTTCCATAGGCCAATTGTTGTGATGGCTCCCAAGGCTACCAAGGCCCCTGTAACTTGCAATTGGGTTCCATCCACAGTGACAAATAGCAAACTAGCTGAGTTTGTAAAGTATGGGAATCTGCCAAAAAAGGACATCATGTCGTACCGTGCCCTTGACCCGTCTGAAGAAAAACCTCACCCCAAAGCTGGGGAAGTAATAATTTTTACTGATCATATGAGCCGTGGATTTGCTCCTCCCGGCTCAAAATTCTTCATGGAGGTTTTGAATTTCTTTGATCTTAGACCTCAAGACATCGGACCCAATTCTGTGTCAAATATTTGTAATTTTCAAGTCTTCTGCGAGGTGTATCTGGGTGAGGAGCCGAATCTGCTATTGTTCAGGGAACTTTTTTACATGAACCGGCAAAATGAACGTGCCAACGGGCCCAGTCTTGAGCTTGGCGGCATCTCAATCCAGCGACGGAGAGATTGCCTTTTCCCTTATGCTGAGTTGCCGAGTCACCCCAAATCTTGGAACCAGACGTGGTTCTACTGTCAGGACACTTCTCCGGCTGATGAAAAACCTCTGCCCGGCTTTCGCGCCCTGCGTCTTGAGTCCAACCATCCGTTACCAGACAAGCTGACAACTCTTGAACGCGTGCCTCTTAATTCCACCATCAAGAAAATAAAAGCTCTGTTGGGGAATGGCTTAAATGGCATCGATCTGGTTTGGGTCTGGGTCACTTGGCGTATACTTCCATTAAGCCGCCGTCCCGGCTTATTGTGTACTTATACTGGAGAAAAGAATGATCTGCTACGCCATAGCCCTGACGACTTACCAGATGATGTGGTGGATGCTAGAACCCAGTCACTACTGAAGGAGGGCACTGTGACGAGCAACGCCTTCGGCTTACTTCCATTTTTCAAGAATAACCCGGCCCCTGCAGTAAGTTATCAATCGTATCAAATGTTTTTGAATATATTATACCTTTCTTGATACTCATAATTCTTTAACTTTTTCCACAGGCCGGTGATGACTTCTGGAAGGTCAAATATGACCATGAAGCTGCCAAACAGGCCAGGACAACCAAGAAAACTGAAAGGAAAGCCGCCAAGGTAGGAACCGCAAAGAAGAAGAAACCCAGCGCCTCCGATTTACTTAGATTGGAGGATAGCTCTTCGGATGAGGAAGAGGTAATCTTTAAATTTTCTTAAGTCCCTTTTTATCACCTATCTGACATTTTATCCCTTCAGGAGGATACGGGGAACAGTCGAGCAGCCAATGAAGAGGTAACTATAATCTCCTCCGACTCAGAGCCTTTGCCAAAGCAAAAGATCCGAAGGGTGACCCGGAAAGTAAGATTTTCACATGCACTTGCTTGTCAAGATCCTCAATTTCTTTTGAAGCAACAACAGCTTGAGAGCCGGAGGCAGACCTGGAACAACAAGGATGCAGAACTTTCTTCCGGCTTACCTGACATAATTAGGAAACGTCGGTCTAAGGTTATCTCTGACTTACGTTTTGTTTTACCTTTAGCAGGCTTAATCCGTCATCCTCTTAATTCGTCCGGCTCCAATTATCAGGATACTTCTCCTTCTTCTGGTGAATCCATGCAGTCAAACATGCCGACTTTCAAAATTGCTCCCGGGTAATGTAACCTTATGCACTTTTACTTTACCTATACTTGCATATTCATCCTTCTGCTTTTGTTAACAGCATGCAAGTGAAGCCAGTAAACGGGCAAAGAAGAATAAGCCATCCGAAGAACCGGTCGTAGCTGACCCGGTGATTAATACATCTGCTCCAGACAGCTCCACTCATCAGCCACCGCCTGAACCAACTCTTGATATCCCAGTGCCAACCTCTGACCCGCCTGCAGAAGACGTTGTCCACAATTCTGATAACCTGGAAATTCATAGTCCGGTCAAGACAACTGATCCAGAAGTTGTGTTTCTAAAAAAACAATATGTTGAACCCGGCCATCCTACTGTTCTTGCTCAGTGCACTGCCAAGGAGGAGTTTTCCCAACGTCGGAAAGCTAAACAAGATATCACTGATTATGCTCACCTAAGTATTGGTGATATAGTCTCGGGTTATCTGAACCAAGTGCACAACAGCCGTGACCTAGAAATTGACATGGTGAAGCAAATATAGCATAAATCTGAGGTATAAATTTAACTTTTCCTGAACCTTACGTACTATACCAGCCCCCAAGTCTATCGCTTATGAATGAATATGCTATAGACTTAGAAATCTACTTACTGTTAGTTTGTCCGGTTTAAAGTGAATACTTTTAACCCGTTGATAGCATGAAACTTTGAATTGACACATTAGTCCCCAAGTGTCAAGTATCTTTACTTGTAAAGTGCTTGAGACTTTAATATATGTGACCCGGCAAGAGAAGGTTTACAATTCTTCAGCATACATTAGCCCCCAAGTGTCAAGTATCTTTACTTGTAAGGTGCTGGAGACTTTTAATGTTACCTTATAATCCTTACCAGAACCTGGTGTTAATGCAGGTCACCATAAGTCAATTTGAATCGGAGATTGCTGACCTGAAGAGCCAGCTGAAGCTTCAAGAGCTTGAAACTCAAAAAGCAAACTCCAAGTTTGAATTCAGCATCTCTGAACAAGAGAAATTGAAGAAAAATTTTGATTCAGAGAAAAAATCTTGGATTGATGAAAGGGCTTCATTAGTGACTCGGGCTGAGACAGTAGAGGTATCACTTGCAGAGGCAACGACCGAAATGTCCGACTTAAAGCGGCAGATATCTCAAATGGTCTCAGCCATCTTCGGTAAGTCACTCCAAACCTTTAAGCATTGTAATCTTCCAAGATTTATTGTGATGATTATCTCCGGTTTATTGTTATGCTTGTGACCATACAGGCTCCAGAAGTACGAACCTCAAGCAAAACATGTTGATCAAGCTCAAGGCGGTTTACACCCTTGTGGAGCAGTTGTACTCCGGGTCACAACGTTTCTTGGCCGTTGTAGCTTTATCAACTCCACATCCCAGCCTTCTGCAAGATGTAATGAAGAGCCTCGCCTTTCTTCCTCAACAGATCCAAGATTTAAGGTGGGCATCCTGAAGAGCCGGAGCCGTAGCCGCATTGAGTCGGGCCAAAGCATGGCTCCCAGAACTAGACCCGGCCGACCTTGCCCTTGGATACCCAAGTCTGAAGGAGGATGGCACTGCCTTTGACGACCATGACTTCAATGCCTGTGTCAAAGCCATACGTCCCATGGCCACCCTTATTGGAAATGACACAGATCTTAGTAAGTATGCCCCGGCTTATGACAGTGAAAACCGGAGAATCCCAAACGCTCCATATGATCAAATCAGCCTGATCCCTCCAACTCGTAAGCATACTTTTGCCTCTGAAGTGGACCCGGCCGGTTTAATAGATGCTGAAGCTGAATTTGAAGCTTTGAGCGGCATTGATTGGGCCTCATCAACTTTCCAGGACAAAACCGCCGACGGAGAAGCGGAGAAGGATAACCCGGAGCCCTCAAGCCCGCCGAAGGAGTAAATCGCCAAGTGTTTGGCCAAAAAACAATGCTTCATCAATTTCAGACTCGGGGAGTCTTGTAATGGGGTAGAAAAAACTTCCCTATGCCTGTCATGCCCTTGTGCATGCTTAATACTTTTCTTAAGCTGCCATGGCTATATATTTCTGGCTTTTGCTTCCTTTGTGTTTTAAACTTTCCTTGCTTTATTCTGCAATCCTTGGATAATCTTCCCGGCTCATATAATGTTTACCCGGCACTTAACAACCTGGCGTAACGAATATTAAACCGGCAAGGCAAAAGACATCTCAAAAATGCTTTTCATAAGGCTTCAGGATAATCAAAATACTTTACAGGCTTATGATTCAGATACGATTAGTAAACCGTTCCAAAGGGGTTAAGCTAAGATTCGGATACGAACATATAGCCCCCAGTGGCTTGGCGATGCCGATCAAGTGGGTATCGACAGCTATGTTCTCTTTGGTTCGAATACGACCTATGTTTGAACAGGAAGCCCCCAAGTGACCGTAAGATTTGTTTAATGACGCTGATTCATATACGATCCACGTCAGACCTAAAGGGGTTAAGCTGTGATTCAGATATGATCAAGAAACCCCCAGGTAGGCTTGGCAAGTATGCCGATCAAGTGGGTATCGATAGCTATGTTCTCTTTGGTTCGGATACGACCTATGTTTGAGCAGGAAGCCCCCACATGACCATGGCTAGATTCAGATATGATCATAAGCCGGACCAAAGGTAAAGCCGGATTCAGATATGATCCGGTCCCTGTTGGTTGTTTCCACCACCTGTCAAAAAGACATATACATTTTTTGAGGGTGAAAAAAGGACAAAAGTCCTGCTTTATTACTTTATATATTATGTACATTGTCAAAAAACATATGTATCATAAGAGCCGGTGGCTCAAGTATAGTAAAACCAAAGATGGGTTATATCCCATGGCCGAATATCACTTAGAAAAGCCGCCACTAGTAGAAACGGGGTCAAATGTGAGACACATTAGTCCCGGTTTGTAACAGAACCGGCACTAATGTGTCCATTAGTGCCGGTTCCAATGGATAGGCGAGAGGAGCTCTTTAGTACCAGTTCGTGGTGAACCTTTAGCACCGGTTCATGCCACGAACCGGTACTAAAGAAAGTGGTGGCAGGATGTTGTCAGAGTGGGGCGCTTCCAGCACCTTTAGTACCGGTTCGTGGCACGAACCGGTACTAAAGGTCGTCCTATATAAACCCTTCGTCCACCCGCACTCTGTTCTTCCCCCTTTCCCCTCTCCCTCTCCTCAGTTCTTACCTTCTTACTCTCGAGTTCATCACAAAATTTGCCCCAAATTTGTCAAGATTTGCAGGCCCCCATCCATTCAAATGATCACCAAGGTTAGCAACTTTGTCCTTTCATCTCTCATTGCTAGATTAGCTCTTGTATTGGTTTATATAGTGATTAATTGTGGGTTTTAGTAATTTGGGAGGAATTATATGTGGTAGTATTTGATTTATATGCAATTTGAGGTCAAAATAACACTTAGTTTGCATATGTAGGTGTGTTTTACTTAGTGCCTTCTAAATCTCCGTCGTAACCACCGTCGATCGCCCGCACCGTCCCGTCGCCGGCACCACCTTGTGGTGAGCCTCTTGTTCATGAAATTTTATATAAAAAATTGATGTTTGTGTGATTTGGATATATAGTTACTCGTATAATTATCTTACCCGTACGTTGTTTGTTATACATAGTGCCATGGTTTTGATATCCGTCCCCGTCGGCCCTCGTCCTTGTTATGATTCGGATGTGGTATATTCTCTTTTAAAACTATTTGTTGCATTTCGTGTTTATGACAAATTATGCCCATCAAGTTGACATAGATATTTTTATCTAGGAGGTATGTGAACCGGTAATTCCAACCGACCCTATTGTCGAGAGGTTAAATTTAGTTGAAAGAGAAAACGAGTACTTGAAAGAAAAATTGAAAATAATTGAGGGGGAGAAGATGGAATTGGAGTTGCATGTTGCCGATGTCATCGATGATCACAAGATCAAGATGGAGAAAATGCGCTTGAGGATTAGAAAAATTAGAAAATATGCCATCGATAGTGAGGCTTGGTATCATTATGCTGTTGGATCAATTGTTACCTTAGTTGCAATCTTGATCGCATTTGTTGTTGCATTTAAATGCTTTAGCTAGAGAGTTATTTGTTTGTTGCATTTAAGTGTTGTATGAACTTTATGTATGAACTTGTATTAATTTGGTCTATTCGGTGTTGTGTAATGAAGATGAGCCGGCAATGGATGTACTATGACCGATGCTCTCCCCATTTCGTTGAGGGCGTGCATACTTTTCTGCTTGCGGCTAAGGCAAACAAAGCGGGCGGATGGTTTTATGCCTTGTCCATGTGCTGGCTGTAAGAATGGTCGCAATTACTCTACATCAAGAACCATTCACGTCCACCTGTTTGAGTCCGGTTTCATGCCCCACTATAATGTTTGGACCAAGCACAGAGAAAGAGGGGTTGTGATGGAAGACAATGAAGAATAAGAGGACAACAACAGCTATCCTGGCCATGGGTTCATTGAATATGATGATACAACAATGGGGGAAGAAGCTGAGCCGGTAATGCGGGAAGAAGCTGAGCCGGCAATGTGGGAAGAAGCTGAAGAAGAGGCATCAGATGAGCCCGTTGATGATCTAGGTCGGGCCATTGCCGATGCAAAGAGAAACTGCGCAAGTGATTTGGAGAAGAAGAAGTTGCAGCGCATGTTAGAGGATCACAAAAAATTGTTGTACCCGAATTGCGTAGGTGACAAGAAAAACCTGGGCACCACACTGGAATTGCTGCAATGGAAGGCAGAGAATGGTGTATCTGACAAGGGATTTGGAAAGTTGCTAGTAATGATAAAGGATATGCTTCCAAAGGACAACGAATTGCCCGAGAGTACGTACGAAGCAAAGAAGGTTGTCTGCCCTCTAGGGTTAGAGGTGCAGAAGATACATGCATGCCCTAATGATTGCACCCTCTACCGCGGTGAGTACGAGGATTTGAATGATTGCCCGGTATGTGGTGCATTGCGCTATAAGATCAGCTGCGATGACCCTGGTGATGTCGAGGGCGAGCGCCCCAGGAAGAAGATTCCTGCCAAGGTGATGTGGTATTCTCCTATAATACCACGGTTGAAACATTTGTTCCAAAACAAAGAGCATGCCAAGGCGATGTGATGGCACAGAGAAGACCGTAAGAAAGACGGAAAGTTGAGAGTACCCGCTGATGGGTCGCAGTGGAGAAAAATCGAAAGAAAGTACGGGAAGGAGTTTGCAGATGACGCAAGGAGCGTATGGTTTGGTCTAAGCGCAGATGGCATTAATCCTTTTGGGGAGAAGACCAGCAACCATAGCACCTGGCCTGCGACTCTATGTTTGTATAACCTTCCTCCTTGGTTGTGCATGAAGCGGAAGTTCATTATGATGACAGTGCTCATCCAAGGCCCTAAGCAACCCGGCAACAACATTGATGTGTACCTAAGGCCATTAGTTGAAGAACTCTTACAACTGTGGAATGGAACAGGTGTACGTGCGTGGGATGAGCACATGGCGGAAGAATTTGACCTAAAGGCGTTGCTGTTCGTGACCATCAATGATTGTCCTGCTCTCAGTAACCTTTCAGGACAGACAAACAAGGGATACCGCGGATGCACGCACTGTTTGGATGATACGAATAGTATATATTTGGATAGTTGTAAGAAGAATGTGTACCTGGGACATCGTTGATTTCTTCCGAGCAGGCATCCCGTAAGAAAGAAAGGCAAGCATTTCAAAGGTGAGGCGGATCACCGGACGAAGCCTCGCCACCGTACTGGTGCTAATGTACATGATATGGTCAAGGATTTGAAGGTGATATTTGGAAAGGGTCCTAGTGGACAACCTGTTCCGAAGGACGCTGACGGACGCGCACCCATGTGGAAGAAGAAATCTATATTTTGGGACCTACCATATTGGAAAGACCTAGAGGTCCGCTCCGCAATCAACGTGATGCACGTGACGAAGAATCTTTGTGTGACCCTGCTTGGCTTCTTGGGCGTGTATGGGAAGACAAAAGATACATCTGAGGCATTGGAGGACCAGCAACGTATGCACGGAGAAGACGGCATACATCAGGGTCATGCAAGCTACGCTCTTACCAAAGAAGAGAAGGAAATCTTTTTTGAATGCCTGCTCAGTATTAAGGTACCGTCTGGCTTCTCGTCGAATATAAAGGGAATAATAAACATGGCATAGAAAAAGTTCCAAAACCTAAAGTCTCATGACTGCCATGTGATTATGACGCAACTGCTTCCGGTTGCATTGAGGGGGCTTCTACCGGAAAACGTTCGATTAGCCATTGTGAAGCTATGTGCATTTCTCAATGCAATCTCTCAGAAGGTAATCGATCCAGAAATCATACCAAGGTTACAGAATGATTTGGTGCAATGTCCTTTCAGTTTTGAGTTGGTGTTCCCACCATCCTTCTTCAACATCATGACGCACGTCCTAGTTCACCTATGCGAAGAGATTAACGTTTTGGGTCCTGTATTTCTACACAATATGTTCCCCTTTGAGAGGTTCATGGGAGTCTTAAAGAAATATGTTCATAACCGTGCTAGGCCAGAAGGAAGCATCTTCAACATCCCCTCGCTTGTTGTGCCAACAACACGTGACAGTACGCGCGCCCAATATTATTGTGGGCAAACAGTTTACATTCCTGAGGTGGGCAATGTGGTAATAACCAAGGACCATAGAATGCAGGCTGAAGTTCTCAACATCACTGTTGGACAACTCCTCGAGATCGAGCCCATGCCTGTGCTTACAGAGGATGAAATAAAACGGAAATATGTCCCGGGCCAACCTTTGGTCGAGCCGGACAAGGTCATGAACCTCCCAACGAGAATGTATGAATTGCATCAATGGTACATGAACATTACCAAGATTTCCAATCGATTGTCCCTCATGGTGAATGTCAAGGAGGAGCATTACTTCCATGAGAAAGCTCTGTCCGTTGAGTATTCTGAACTGTTTCAGTTATACAATCAAGACGCACTCGACAAATCTATCGTTAGTTGCTATTGTCTGTAAGTGATTTCTTTCTGTAATTTAAGTCTCAAGCTAGTTGTAGTGATCCTTTTGATCAATCATTACCTGTAATTATCCTCACTATATTCTTTTCTGTGGTATTATGCAGGATGAAGATGTATGAAATGAGAAAAGGTGGACGCTTTGGCATTGGGTTCATTGACCCAAACACCGTTAATGAATACACATGGCTAATAAATCCACATCATGAAAAGGCCGTAGAGGACAACATGCTAGAGTTCTTGAAGCGCCTCAAATACAATGAAGATATACTACTTCCTTACAACTTCCAGTGAGTCACACTGTCTTGTACTACAAATTCTCTGTTTTTGCCTACTAGCTAGCTACATGTTTTTGCTTACATATGCCCTCTTAATTAAGACATGCAAACATGTGTGCATGCAGATTTCACTGGATCTTGTGTATCATTAAAGTTGACGCCGGAATAGTTGAAATACTGGACTCACTACTCAAAGCAAATATTGACTATAACATCTTGTTTGGGATAGTCAACAGGTAATTTCAATCATTATTAACTATATATCTCGGCCTATTTAGTTCGTCATTTCATGATATGAACTATTTAATAACCCCTTTATTCATTTTCTTTGTCGGTGGGCAGGGCTTGGGCAAGGTTCATCAGCATCACGGAAGGTGAATGGAAAAAAAGCTTAAATGGTTTCGACCCAAGGTAAGTAATTAAGTAGTACTAGCTAGCTAGCTAGCTGCCATATCTTTAATTATCATTCTTGATTAATTATTATCTGATCAAATTCCATTCTCGTAAAGGCCCTGAAGCAGGCGCAAGGGACTGATCTGTGTGCATTCTGCGTTTGCAAGAACATTCGCATGATGGCGTCCGAAAGGAGCAGATCTCAAAGATAGGAATGGGTACGCTTGTCAGAACACTATTCACAATTTTTACACCATTATCGATATCTAGTCACACAACTAATACACATGCATAGATCTTCTTCTTAACAGTTCAAAGAGGTGCGGGAGAAGCTCCTAGAAACGGAGTGCGTAGAAGCACTTCAAGAGGAAATAGCGGGATTTTTGCTCGACCAAGTCACAAATCCGAAGGGAGAATACTATTACCCGCTACCGCCCCCATGAAAACCACTTCCAATTGTCATCGTGCTCCGAAGGCACCAATTAGGCTAATGCTACTGGCTCCGAAGGCAACATGCATATGTAGGAGAAATTGTATATAGCTATACATGTGTGTATGTGTGAATTAATTAATATGGTGGTTTGTGAGACATTGATGATATGTATATGCATGATTGATTCTACTAGAAATTCTATTTATATATATATATATATACATATATGCATAACGTGTACAATGTGTAGTATCGTAAAATACCAGCAAACGAAAAAGAATTAAAATGGAAACACAAAATTAAATGAAAAAGAAATCATAAAACTAAAAAAACCCAAACCTTATAGTACCGGTTGGTCTTACCAACCGGTACTAAAGGGCTCCAGGCCCCCGGAGCTGGCTCGTGCCACGTGGTTGCCCTTTAGCACCGGTTCGTGCTAAACCGGTACTAAAGGGGGGGGGCTTTAGTGCCCACAATTTAGTGCCGGTTATGGAACCGGCACTAAAGGGCCTTACGAACCGGTGCTATTGCCCGGTTCTGCACTAGTCCGCCTAGACTCCATAAACTATGAAGAAAGGTGTATAACCCGCCGGATCGAGGCCACTTACCCTTACGCCTCTAATTGTTACCTTGTTTATTAACGTCGGCCACAAGTTCTGTGTTGTCATCCACTTTACACTTATTGCTATTTTGATTCTCCAGGCCGTGCTGTTGGCCCTTTCTACTGTCATTCTGTTTTCCCTTCCCTGTCTTTTCACCGTCAGACTCGGGATCCTTGGTACTATCAGAATCGGCATATTTGACCAGAGCCGCCATTAGCGTACCCATATCCTTGCAGTCACGTTTAAGGCGCCCCAACTTCTGCCTTAGCGGCTTGAAACTGCAATTCTTTTCCAATATAAGGGCAGCAGAGCCGGCATCCATCTTATCAGATGAATGAATTATCTCCTTGACCCGGCGTACCCAATGGGTGGTAGATTCACCTTCCTCCTGCTTACAATTCGTTAAGTCCACGACTGCCATAGATTGCTTACAGGTGTCTTTGAAGTTCCGGATGAAACAGGCCCTTAGCTCTTCCCATGAACCAATGGAATCCGGTGGTAAACCTTTAAACCAAGACCGGGTCGTTCCATCTAACATCATGGTAAAATATTTAGCCATTACCGCGTCACTAACCTCCAAAAGTTCCATGGCCATCTCATAACTCTCGATCCATGCTTCAGGCTGTAAGTCGGCCGTGTAATTCGGCACCTTTCGGGGTCCCTTGAAATCTTTGGGCAGGCACACATTGCGCAAAGCCCGTACCAAACAAGAAGAGCCACCGGCTCTAGTGACTATTCCCATCTCAGTAGAAGTCGTTGGATACCCCGGCATATCCTGATGTGCCGCTGTTGAGCCGCCAGCTGAGCCGTTCGTTCTTTCTCCTGACGTACTTGATCTTGTACCGGGTTATAGCCTCCATGTTGGTCACAGCGTTGGACGTTGCGTGACAAGATTTCAGATCCTATGTGCCTGCTGTAACTCTGACTCTGGTTCTGACGAGGCGGTGCTAACCAAGGCGGAGGAGCTGAATGAAGTCTATCCCGATTATAAGAATAGGTCTCTTGCTGAGCCAGGGCTGTCTGAACAAGTTCCCTAATCCTCCGGGTCTCCACCGCTGTCAGGTCATCGCCATCCACTGGAAGAGCCGCCAGACGCGCTGATGCTGCGATTAAGTTCTCCATGGGGTTGGAAAAGTGACCCGGCGGTATCGGCACATAACTTGACGGTTTTGTGCTCGTATGAGGAGGTGGCATCTCTCGACGTTGAGCCGGTCCTCCCGCTCTGGATGTCATAAACGGATTAGCATCGGGCGGGTTACTTGGGCCGGCTCCGGGTGTAGCAAAAAGAACCCTCGGGTCATAATTCAGAGGCAACCGGGATTGGGTCTTCTGGTGTCTCCTCATTACCTCATTGGATGCGTTTAAACTCATCATGAGCTAGTAAGCCTCTGACTACAACTGATGTGCCCGGGCGTCAAGAGCCGCCCGCTCCATAGCTAGCCTAGTGTCCTCAGCTGCTAAGGCCTCCTTGGCCTGAGCTATCTCCTCACGTACCCGTGCTACCTCCGCGTCATGCCCATCTTTGTTTGCAGGGATAAATGTGGCGGTTAACAGGGTCGTAAGCTTGTCCATGTGGTCTATCAGTACTTGAGCCGGCGGGCGCGCAGGGCCTCCTGCCCAGGCTGCTCCTAACCCAGAAGTAATTACGGCCGCGGTTGTAGAGCTTTGTCCGGGTTGAGTCCCAGCCATAAAGACTCCTGCCCAATTTGGTGACTCACAGAGGTCCGAAATATTAAGGCCATCGGAACAGCCCCCGAGTGCACCGTTTTGAACTTGATACAAAGAATTTGTTGAACCGGTGGACGAATCACCGTCGGAGTGGACGGCCGTCTCACCACCATCTTCAGGGCCTTCAGAAAGTTCTTCTCCGTGGACGCAGCCCACGAAGACAAGCTTCATGCCGGTTGGAACTTGGGCAGGTTTCGCATGCTGAGCCATCTCGACGAGGTCGGTGCAGTTGTCCGGCTCAGGCCCGGGCTCACTGATCCGGCTGATGAAGACGTGGATCCCTCCGGAGGGGACCCGGTACCCATACTCAATTGAGCCGGCGTCGGGGCCCTAGCCTTCGTCGTCGATGTAGATCTTGCCGCGACGACTTTTGGTCATCCGGCCCACTACGTATCCCTTGAGCCCTTCGAAGTTGCCCTTCAAGAACTCGAATCCACCGTGCGCTGGCCCCACGGTGGGCGCCAACTGTCATGGAATTGTCACGTCAGATGTCCTCGTGGAAGGACTTAGTTGTGGAGCCATCGCAACTAGGAAGCTTGAAGGGGTTAAACGGGACAAAGGACACGAGAGGGTTTATACTAGTTCGGCCCCTTACGGTGAAGGTAAGGCCTACGTCTAGTTGGGTTGGTATTGATGTTTCGATGACTAGGAGCGAGATACGCTATGCCTGGCTCTTGATGAGTTGTTTCTTTCCCTAAGACACCAGCGGGTCGTCCCCTTATATACACGGGTCGACGCCCTGCGGCTTACAGAGTCCCAGCCGGCTTATAAACAATGTCCGGCTCGGTGACTAGTTAAGTCTACCTTATGATACAAGCAATATTATTACAGCAGTTTACTAAAACAAGCCTTAAGTCGCCTGTGGGCCTTAAGCTTCCTATGAACCGTCATCTTCATGCCTTGTCTTGGGCTTCTCTCTTGTGAGTCTTCTTTGCGTAACCCGGCCCCTCCTGGGCGGCATACACAAATAGTTATATCCCCAACAATTACAAAAACATCCATGAGCATTGCAAACACATGCATATATACATATATCATCTAACTATTCATTATTGATGATTTCAAATATTTGACTTGCTAGGCGTATGTACGAGACCCATCTCCAGAACCTATCTAGCAACAGCTACCGGTACATGACATGGGCATGCTCAGTCGTGAGCTTGTCGCGTCCAAGGAGAGTACAATGAAGGCACTTAAGGAGTTGAATGACTCCCTGAAGAATGATGAGGATGATATGATCGACGAGAACTCTGATCTCTATGATAAGAAATTGAAGCTCATCGACCAGAAGGACAAACTAGTCACCGAGATCGAGTCTATGAAGAAGATGCGGCTCCTGAAGGCCAAGAGGGCGGAACTGAAGACCCGCAAAGTCCATTACAGAAATGAGAGACATAGCAACAGGAACAAGTTGCATGAGATGAAGATCATTCTTCATCGTCGAGGCATGTAATGCATGCATATATGTACGTAGTTTAGCTAGCGGATCACTTTTGCTTGTAGCTAGCTAGCGGGTCACTTTTGCTTCTAGCTAGATAGCTAGTTGATCACTACTGTTTGTGGATTTGAAGTTACCACTAGAATTTTAAATGGCTGCACATATACTAATAGCTGGGTGTATTTTTTTATTACTAAAAAATACAAATTGCTCGCGCTGGTTCACAATAAACGCCATAGCTAACACAATATATTGCTAGCATTAGCCAGGTGGCATGCCTTCAATACTAAAATAACGTTGACGTGTCTGCCAATGCCACCACTAAATATTTTCACTAGTGCTATATTGGTGGCATTGGGTGTCTATGCCAGCAAGGCACTTTTTGCCATGCCATAGCTAGGCTTTTTTCCACTAGTGCCAAGCCCCCGAGTAGGAAGGGTTCAAAACATACCCGCTCTTGCTTTTCGGGCTAGGGGCGGAGATCCTAGGTGAAGTCACCATTGATGGAGACTAGTCATGAGCGGGGGAAGGCCACCTTGGGTGGAGGCAGATAACCCAACTCTACGAGGCGATCTAATTGAGACCGAGCCATGGTGCATCTCTTCCATTCTTCTTTAAGGAAGCCAGCGGAGTGTAAGAATGAAGCACTTGCCGAGGTCATGACGACGGGTCTCTCGATACAATGATAGTTGAGAGAATCGTTTGGTGAAGGCTTAGTGCAAGAAAGCGGTGACGAGAGATTGAGCTTGGTGGCAGGGGAGTAAGGGGTTGTAAAATCTCTTTCCTTAGCTGGCCTATCCTTTTATGCAAAATATTTCACGAATCCGTGAAGAGAAACTTGTGGCATAAATCTCATGCGTTCCCCAGGCGTCATGCGTGTAAATTGCATGAAGATTGAGGGGCAGTTAATGATGTTGCTTTGCGTGTCTTGGAATGTGGAAAATTATTCTGATTGGACATCTTGGCGGTGGGGCCCTGGTGACATGTACACACTCCGGGAACCCCTGATTTGACAACACGCTGGGAGGATAAAAAGGCGGTGAATGTTGTTAGGGTGGGTCCGGTCATGGAGGCCTAGTATAGATACTTCACCCCAATGGCGGGGGCACCCAAGTTGGGGTCCCCGACACAAGAATCTCATCAAAAACAATGCAAGTCCCGGGTAAAAGGGCTATAAGAATATTTTGGACATGCCCCTTGGATGCCTAAGGTAGACCTAGACTAAGTCACTTCTGGATTTGCATAAGGTTGATCCAGGTTGCAACGCCAAAGACCAAAGATGGGAAATAGCTCGAAGGGACTGAGAAACTTCCTTGGCTTGAAGTCTGAATCAGGGGCTACTGATGGAGTCCTGGATTAGGGGTTACTCAACATGTCGGCTACCAATCTTTTGGGCTAGGTCAAGGACCCCTAAGCTTATCAACTGGTGGGCTTCGCTCGTCTAGTCCAAGAGCGCCAACAAGGAATGCACATACTCCAAGTTTTATACGTAGTCTTCGTCATATTTGGCCCTAGCCACAACCGACCTTTCTGTAACCCTGGGCAGCCCTGGTATCTATATGAACTAAGGTGTATGGACTGTAGAGGTATAGATTCATTAACATATGATCTCGTGGTAGATCACCTATACTTTTGTACCCCCTCAACAACACTACAATCAAAGCAGTAGTATGGTATTATCTCTTCAAGAGAGCCCAAACCTAGGTAAACACCATGCCTCCTATTAACATCGTTCCAAGAGGCTACCTGTTCGCCCCCCCCCCCCCCCCAGTTGGGAAACATTGCATGGAAAACAAAAATATCTACGCACAGGCAATGATCTATCCATGGAGATGCATAGGAACAAGGGGGAAGAGTGTGTCTACATACCCTTGTAGACCGTAAGTGGAAGCATTTCACAACGCAGTTGATGTAGTCGAACTTTCTTCATGATCCAACCGACCGAGTATCGAACGTACGACACCTCCGAGTTCTGCACACATTCAACTCTGTGACGTCCTCCGCCTTCTTGATCCAGCAAGACAGACAACGTAGTGGATGATTTCTGATAGCACGACGGCATGGTGATGGTGATGGTGAAGTGATCTCCGCAGGGCTTCGCCTAAGCACTGGAAAAATATGACCGGGGGTGTAAATGATGGAGGGGGATGCCGCACATGTCTAAGATTATGTTCTGGTGTGCAAGGCGCCCCCTCCCTCATAAATATAGGTGGGGAAGGAGGGAGCAGCCAGGAGGGCGTCCCAAGTAGGCCTAATCCTACTTGGGGTATCCTCCCAAGTGGCGCCCCCTGCAATGTTTACATGCGGGGGAAAGGCAGGGGTGGGTGCCCCCCTTCCTTTCTCGCATGAGAGGGAAAGGCAGGAGGGGCTAGCCCTCCCCCTTTTCCTTCCCTAGGGCTGGCCGGCTAGGGAAAGGGGCGCACCAGCCCCCTGTGGGTTGTCCCTCCCTTGGCCCATTAAGCCCATATACCTACCGGGGGGTGTTCGGAACCCCTTCCAATGACCCGATGGCTACCCGGTGCATCCTGAAACCCTTACGGTGTCCAAATACCATCGTCCTATATATCAATCTTTACCTCTCGACCATTTAAAGACTCCTCATCATGTCCGATCTCATCCGGGACTCCGAACAACATTCCCTCACCACATCATATAACTCATATAACACTATATCATTAACGAACGTTAAGCATGCGGACCCTACGGGTTTGAGAACTATGTAGACATGACCGAGACACCTCTCTGGTTAATAACCAATGGCGAAACCTGGATGCCCATATTGGCTCCTACATATTCTATGAAGATCTTTATCGGTCGAATTGTTATGACAACATACGTAATTCCCTTTGTCCTCTGGTATGTTAATTGCCCAAGATTCGATCATCGGTATCTCTATACCTAGTTCAATCTCATTACCGGCAAGTCTCTTTACTCGTTCTGTAATACATCACCTCGTAACTAACTCCTTAGTCATTTGCTCTCAAGCTTATGATGCGTATTACCGAGAGTGCCCGGAGATACCTCTCCGATAGTCAGAGTGAAAAATCCTAGTCTCGATCTATGCCAACTCAACAAACACCTTCGAAGATACCTGTAGAGCATCTTTATGATCACCCAGTTACGTTATGACGTTTGATAGCACATAAGGTATTCTTCTAGTATCCGGGAGTTGCATAATCTCATAGTCGAAGGAATATGTATTTGACATGAAGAAAGCAATAGCAACAAACTGAATGATCAGTATGCTAAGCTAACGGATGGGTCTTGTCCATCACATCATTCTCCTAATGATGTGATCCCGTTATCAAATGACAACACATATCCATGGTTAGGAAACCTTAACCATCTTTGATCAACGAGCTATTCTAGTAGAGGCTTACTAGGGACATGGTATTTGTTAATGTATTCACACATGTATTTAAGTTTCTGATCAATACAATTCTAGCATGAATAATAAACCTTTATCATGAATAAGGAAATATAAGATAACAACTTTATTATTGTCTCTAGGGCATATTTCCTTCAGTATCCCACTTGCACTAGAGTCAATAATCTAGGTCAAATCGCTATGTGATTAAGACCCATAGTTCACATCTCCATGTGACTAACACCCAAAGAGTTTACTAGAGTAAATAATGTAGTTCACATCGCCATGTGATTAACACCCAAAGAGTACTAAGGTGTGATCATGTTTTGCTTGTGAGAGAGGTTTAGTCAATAGGTCTACCACATTCAGATCCGTATGTATTTTGCAAATTTCTATGTCTACAATTCTCTGCATGGAGGTACTCTAGCTAATTGCTCCCACTTTCAATATGTATCCAGAATGAGACCCAGAGTCATCTGAATCGGTGTCAAAGCATTCATCTATGTAACCCTTTACGACGAACTCTTTATCACCTCCATAACTGAGAAACATTTCCTTACTCCTCTTAGGTAACTAAGGATAATTTTGGCCGTTGTCCAGTGATCCTCTCCTGGATCACTATTGTACCCCCTTGCCAAACTCATGGCAATGTACAGAATAGGTCTACACAGCATGTCATACTTTATAGAACATATGGCTGATGCATTGGGAATGACTTTCGTTCTCTCTATCTTCTGCCGTGGTCGGGCTTTGAGTCTTACTCAAATTCACACCTTGTAATACGTTCAAGAACCTTTCTTAAACTGATTCTTTTGAACTTCTTCAAAAACTTTGCCAAGGTATGTGCCTTATGAAAGTCCTATTAAGCATCTCGATCTATCCCTATAGATCTTGATGCCCAATATGTAAGTAGCTTCACTGAGGTCTTTCATTGAAAAATTCTTATTCAAGTATCCTTTTATGCTATCCAAAAATTCTATATCATTTCCAATCTATAATATGTCATCAAAATATAATAGCATACATGCTACAGATCTCCCACTCACTTTCTTGTAAATACAGGCTTCATCGTAAGTCTGTATAAAACCATATGCTTTGATCACCTCATCAAAGCATATATTCCGACTCCGAGATGCTTGCACCAGTCCATAGATGGATCGCTGGAGCTTGCACACTTTGTCAGCACCTTTAGGATCGACAAAACCTTCTGGTTGCATCATATACAACTCTTCTTTAAGAAATCCATTAAGGAATGCAGTTTTGACGCCCATTTTCCAGATTTCATAATCATAAAATGCGGCAATTGCTAACATGATTCGGACGGACTTAAGTATCGCTACGGATGAGAAAGTCTCATCATAGTCAACCCCTTGAACTTACAGTGTCGTCTCAACGGATTTAGATGGTGCCCTATTTAATGTGACTGCAGCTATCTCTAATGCATAACCCCAAAATGATAGTGGTAAACCGGTAAGAGACATCATAGAACGCACCACTCCAATAAAGTACGGTTACAACATTCGGACACACCATTACGCTGTGGTGTTCAGGTGGCATGACTTGTGAAACAATTCCACATTGTTTTAATGAAGGCCAAACTCGTAACTCAAATATTCGCTTCCACGATCAGATTGTAGAAACTTTATTTTCTTGTTACGATGATACTTCACTCTGAAATTGTTTGAACTTTTCAAATTGTAACACCCTAGATTTTGCCCTTTTCTTTTTCTGATGATTTTCTTGGATTTCTTGATTTGATTTGTTTTTCCGTGGCTATGTGATTCTGAAACCCGGGAAGATCATGTATTCCTAGGTTTCATAGTGGCTTGTCATCCCCAAAACCATCCCTAGATCATGTTATTTTCATCGTAGCACAAATCCCAATATTATTTTATTGGGAATATTCCTTTTCTATTAAAGGAATTATCTTATTTGCCGTAGGTTGTAAAGCAACCTATCCTTCTGTCATTCTAAAAATTCCCAAATAATTCTCATAAATTGTTTGGTTCATATCTTCCTCAAATATGGCAAAACTTTTCATTCCCATGTTCAAAAATAATCCTCCAATAATTCTTTTCCTATTCTGCCCTAAATGGCACTGTGTGAAGCAAGTGTTATTTATCTTTGCTTGATTGACCCCAAACTTTTTGGACATCTTTTACTGTCCAAATAATTGCCATATGCCAAAATTCAAATTCATTTGCCTAGCCAAGCTTCCTCAGTGATTTTCCAAAGTTCCTGTCTGAGGGAAGCCTGTGTGAAGGAAGTACTAGCTAGGGTTATCCAAACGAGTTGAAATTATGCACACTCCTTCATGTGCTCATATCATAGCCCTCCTCCAAGTTTCATCTCATTCCATTAATCTATGTGAGCCCTGGATTAACTCTTTGTTTTTGTCCAAATTTTTAGTTAGTGAAGAAAGTATATTTTATCTTGCTCCATTATGGCTGAAAATTTTCCTGAGCCTTCTCCTACTCATATAACCTCTCTCCACCAAGTTTTGGCCCATTCCATCTAACCATTTTCCATGTGCTCACTGGAGAGCCTCTCCTCGCCATTTTTCGTCTCGGCCACCGCGGACCTCGTTGGAGTTCGCTCCATCCGGTGCGTCCATGCCTCCTTTCGCCTCCCCTCCACCTCTAGAGAGCTCCTCTCCTCCCCGCAGCTCGCCCCACCCACTCAGCCTTGCCGGAGCACCCACATACGCCGCGCTCCACCACCTCCCGCGCCTCCCTATACTCCTCCTGGCGCCGCCCATCGTCACCACCCTGCTCCTCCCCGGCGCCCCCCTTTCCCTTTGAAAAGGTGCGGCACGGCCCCGCGGTTCTGCCAGTGCCCTCGGCTGGGACGGGGATCGCTGGAGCCGGCCAGCCCCTTGGCCGTGGCCCTCCCCTGCCTCTGGGCTGCCTCACGCGAGGAATATATGTGTGAGGTAGAAGACGACATGTGCCCGTGCCCCCTGGGCCCGCGCGTAAGTGACCCTAGCCCCGGGCCTAGATCTATTAAGTGGAAGTGTATTTGCAAAAATACGTTTTCATTTTTCAGAATGCGTATTCCTTTCTTTCTTTTGCTAAAATATGTTTTGTAAGTAGGAAAGCGTATTTCTCTCTTCTGCAGCCTAAAATACATTTTCCCTTTCAGAAAACGTACTATGGTCGAAGGCGCTTTCTGTTTTCTGCTCCAGGGACTTGTTTGTAGGAGAAATATTTGCAAATTAGTCCCTGATCTTCTTCACCTCATAACTTTCAACCGTAACTCCGATCGAGGTGAAACCAACACTCAATTCTTCGTCTCGTTGAGCTCTATTTTTGGTATCATTTTCACTAGGTGGTCCCACGATGAAAATGACCATTTTGCCCTTGCTTCTAATCAGCCCCCTTCCAAGAGAGAACCGTCCGGCATTTTGTTCTGTGGCTTCATCGCACTTCTCCCAGGAGTCTCTATCACCCCCAGGCAAGCCACAAAAGCCACTTGCATGATAGTCATGTAGTAGCCTTGGTTTTAAACTTGAGTATTTAATAAAAAAATTCCTGTTATCTGCTTGTTTGTTTGCTATTACTATCGTTGTTTCGGTTTTACTCGTGGATTTGTGTCCATGTCACTGGTACGCGTTAGTGCTATACAAACAATTTTTAACCTCTTTCCGGGACGGCGCTCGGAACCGTCACCTAGTGAGTGTGGGCGATAGGGGGGTCCTTTCCACACGACCCAAAAACCGTCAGGGATAGGGAGCCTTGATGCATACAGTTGCCCCTCTATAACCATTTCCGATGTCTCGCATATCCGAAATGATTCATTCTTGCTACTCGTTTGTGCTAGCATTTCCATCATAGTCAGAGTTTTGTGGTTTTTACATAAATCCAGGCAGATTCCAGGCCCATGCAGATTCCAGGCACGGGAGTATTCTAGGCACGACTCTACATTTACAATGCCTGGCACATCACAAATAGTTCGTGATTATAAACCGTCTACGATAGGTAGACATTCACCCACATTTAGTTTTCCCGCACCGTATGTGATAGTGTCTGACATCACACACGCTTCGCAAACAACAACTGTGTGCATTGTTACACATGTTTCCACTCCGTGAACCATGTTGGATTATGATGTATATCACAGATGCTGTGCTTTATTAACCATGTGCACCGTAATGACCTGCACACTGTAATTTCGCCCTAATTTAATTGCTGCTATTTAAAATTGTACCTAATTTAAACTTGAAAGTAGGCTATAGCTTTATTCATATCCATCAGGTTCAAACAACCAATGCATTATTCAATTCACAGGTACATATGTTTAAGAATTACATAAGCACCAAATAAAGATGATGAACCAGGGTTCTATACTTGTACTATTACAGATGGTAAAGAAGAGGCGACAGATATTCTTGTTGCTGAACAAGGTGAAGCGGAATGGCCCTATTGTGCTCTCTTGGATGAAGAAGGAATGCACGCCTCTAGTCCAACCCCTTGTGATGGTCGGCCGCCAATCATGTAGTTTGAGAGGTAATCTTGAGTAAACTGCTTCAGGATCCACTACAAAGGAAAAAAGATTCAGACATTGTCATCTAACACAACTCATTATGGGCAGTAAAAAGAAAGCTACAGGGTTCTTACTTACCATTCTATAGTTGACTGTTGTCTTGCATAAAGTGTAAACATATAGTTCGATTGACATGTTTTGACCCATTTTAATAACAATCTTTATCGGTTTCCTCACTTGTTGCCGGTTCATGAATATCTCATTGCCTCATATGCAGAAAGGGTCGAAGTATGGATCTTTGGCAATGACATGTGTACCTAAAAGCACCAAGTTAATATTGGAAGCTAAACAACAATTGCAAAATGATGTAGTACAACACTCCCTCTATCCCATTATATAAGATTTATACACGTATATCTATACATCATCAGAACATTAAGGTAGCACGAACATTAAGGTAACACTATTCCTTGTTGCTATGTAGCCTGGGATTGCATATTTAGTCATTCATTACAATGCATGTTACTATGTAGTCTCAGATATAATAAATATGGCTTAGTTAACCTACTGATAAATGGGTTATAGATATATTTAGTGAAATTTCCGATTCGAGATTAATCCCTTATCAGCCCCCAGGCTATATGGTACCAGCTACCGAGATCCTGAATAGTGAGTACATATAAGCAATGCGATGAAACTAACCTCGATGGAAAAAACAACACTATTCTCAATATTGTCATGTATGAGTACATATAAAGGCATGTTAAGCACAACATGCTAAACATCAACCAAATATATGCATGGTAGACAACATAATCTACAAATGATAGCTTCAGTGTGCAGGCTTAAGCATGCTAGTTAAGCAAAACAAGAAGTGGAAAGGTGTGTTAACTGCATCAGGCATAACATTTATAAAAAATCAAATAGTCATTCAAACTGGTATTGTGCAGGTCTAAAGTACACTAGTTATTGTTAAAAAACGAAAAGGCATGTTAACTACAATATCCTTAACAACAACCAAATATCGTAATTCATAGTGGTATTGTTGAAGATGTTATTGATGAAATTGATTTGCACGGTAAATAGTTGCACATATAGAGCATCACATTGTGAAGAACTGAAATAAACAAGGCATAAGGCCATCTCTAGCCGATCCTTTAAAAGTTAAAGGACTAAAACAATTAGTGGATATATATATATATGTGTGTATATATATATATGTATGTATGTATGTATGTATATATACTCCAGCAATTTTTTGCCGTTTCTAGTCGATCACCTAAACTTAATGTTGTAAACTTCAATTTGATCAAGTTCAAAGCAGGTTCAACCGAAAGTAGCATGTATTCAAACATAAACATAGATAGTTTTGCATAACCGAACATAAAACATAAATTTAAACTAAGCTAAACTACTTTCGGTTGAAGTAGAGGTCGAGCCAATCCTTCCTCGTTAGGTATGGGTGCCACGAGCCGAGTCCGGGCTGGTGCCGTCATCGGGGTCATTAGGGAAGGCACTCCTCCACTCATCGATGTCGATCTCCTCGTCCTCGCCGCCCACCTGGACGCCCTCTACGCCGCCGTCCTCGTCGCCTTCGACCTTGTCATCAGAGGAGAGCGCGATAACCTCGCCGCCCTCCCGCCGCCGTCCTTGCCGCCTTCGACCTCGTCATCGCAGGAGAGCGCGATAATCTTGCCGTCGTCCGCACCGTCATCCTTGCCGCCTTCGACCTCGTCATCGAGGAGAGCGCGATAACCTTGCTGCCCTCCGCGCCGGCAAAGATCGCCCGCTCTGCCTCCATGAGCTTCGGGTGCTACCGGCGGAGCTCTTGCATGTAGGCCTCGTCGGCGGCCTCGGCCTTGAGGTGCTCCCACGCCTCGCGGTCCTCCCGCGCCATAGCTAAGCTCACCACTCCTGGCTCCGGTGGATCGAGGTGGAACAGACGTGTGCCGAAGGGGAAATTGAGCCTAGCCGCCGCGCCGTGGTAGAGGACCTGCCAACGGTCGTACTCCACGGTCACGAGCTCGGCCGTGTGGAAGCTACCGAGCCACCGGCGGGTGTGGGTCTCCCGATTTGTAATCTCAGCGACCCACGTCCCCCACCGCCGCTACCATACCCCGAGGTAGGACCTCGTCGGCTGCCGGTTCCGAGGGAGGATGGGGAAGTCCTCGAGCTGGCGTAGGTGCGCGGTGGCTGGCGGATCGGGGGACCGGTGACGGTGGATCAATGAAGAGCCCGCGGAGGACAACGGGGACACCTCGGCAAACACCTCGCCGGTGTTGGGCGAAGAGGCCGGGATACACCTCTCTTGGGCCATTGGTTCCTCGAGCTCCCCGGCACACAGGTAGAGGTTGACGATGGAGGCGGCGGTGATGGCGGCGATCTACCAATGGTTACGAGGGTGGTGTGTTTCGGTGAGCGCAGGTTTTGTGGAGTGTGTGCTGTGTGTGTGTGGGGGGGGGTAAGGTTGTTGATACGTCTCCAACGTATCGATAATTTTTGATTGTTACATGCAATTATATTACCTGTTTTGGATGTTTATGGGCTTTACTAAACACTTTGATATCATTTTTGGGACTAACCTACTAACCGGAGGCCCAACCCAAATTGTTGTTTTTTGCCTATTTCAGTGTTTCGCGGAAAAGGAATATCAAAGGGAGTCCAAACGGAATGAAACCTTCAGGAGAGTTATTTTTGGAACAAACGCAATCCAGGAGACATGGAGTGGACGTCAAGAAGCAAACGAGGCAGTCACGAGGGTCCAGGGCACGCCCCCACCCTCGTGGGCCCCTCGTGGCTCCCCTGACTGACTTCCTTCGCCTATATATATCTACGTACCCCGAAAACATCCAGGAGCACCATGAAAACCTATTTCCACCGCTGCAACCTTCTGTTCTCGTGAGATCCCATCTTGGAGCCATTTCCGGTGCTCTGCCGGAGGGGGAATTGATCACAGAGGGCTTCTACATCATCGCCAAAGCCTCTCCAATGAGTTGTGAGTAGTTTACCACGGACCTTTGGGTCCATAATTATTAACTAGATGGCATCTTCTCTCTCTCTTTGAATCTCAATACAAGGTTCTCCTCGACCTTCTTGGACATCTATTTGATGTAACTCTTTTTACTGTGTGTTTGTCGAGATCCGATGAATTGTGGGTTTCTGATCAAGTTTATCTATGAGAAATATTTGTATCTCCTATGAATTCTTTTATGTATGATTGGTTATCTTTGCAAGTCTCTTCGAATTATCAGTTTGGTTTGGCCTACTAGATTGATCTTTCTTGCAATGAGAGAAGTGCTTAGCTTTGGGTTCAATCTTGCGGTGTCCTTTCCCAGTGACAGCAGGGGCAGCAAGGCACGTATTATATTGTTGCCATCGAGGATAAAAAGATGGGGTTTATATCATATTGCTTGAGCTTCCCTCTACATCATGTCATCTTGCCTAATGTGTTACTCTGTTCTTATGGACTTAATACTCTAGATGCATGCTGGATAGCGATCGATGTGTGGAGTAATAGTAGTAGATGCAGAATTGTTTCGATCTACTTGTCGCGGACGTGATGCCTATATACATGATCATGCCTAGATATTCTCATAACTATGCACTTTTCTATCAATTGCTCGACGGTAATTTGTTCACCCACAGTAATACTTATGCTATCTTGAGAGAAGCCACTAGTGAAACCTATGGCCCCCGGGTCTATTTTCCATCATATAAGTTTCCATTGTACTTTATTTTGCAATCTTTACTTTCCAATCTATATCATAAAAATACCAAAAATATTTATCTTATGTTATTATCTCTATCAAATCTCACTTTCGCAAGTGGCCGTGAAGGGATTGACAACCCTATTATTGCGTTGGTTGCGAGGTTCTTGTGTGTTTGTGTAGGTATGAGGGACTTGGAGTGTAGCCTCCTACTGGATTGATACCTTGGTTCTCAAAACTGAGGGAAATACTTACGCTACTTTGCTACATCACCCTTTCCTCTTCAAGGGAAAACCCAACGCATGCTCAAGAGGTAGCAAGAAGGATTTCTAGTGCTGTTGTCGGGGAGGTCTTCGCACAAGTCAAGACATACCAAGTACCCATCACAAACTCTTCTCCCTTGCATTAAATTATTTGCCATCCGCCTCTCGTTTTCCTCTCCCCCACTTCACCCTGGCCGTTTTATTCGCCCTCTCTTTTTCGTTAGCCTCTTTTTTGCTTGCCTTTTGTGTGCGTGTGTGTTAGATCGTTTATTTCGTCATCATGACTAGCTCTTTCCTCCTTCCTTCGTCTCCCGATTTTGAAGTCCTCCACTTCAAGCAAAGACAAGGAGAAAACTTAAAAGATGCTTGGTATAGGATGTTAGAATCATATCATAGTTGCATTATAGAAGGAGAGTTCAAGATTTTACTTTGCAATTTGTATGTCGGGCTAACCATATCCCATAGACAACTCCTTGATTTTGTCGCCAAAGGGATTTTTATTGAAATTGATCCTAGTTTTGCTTATGCAATTATAGAGGGAATAGTAGGAGTACTTACCCTACAAAATGGATCATCCGTTACTCAAGAAGGAACTCAAATCTTAGAGAAATTATGTGAATTACAAAGGTCTATTGAACCTCTTAAAATTGTTGATGGGAATCTCAACCGCATGAATACTTTGATTACACTTTGCAATAAGCGATTGGATGATCTAAATCTAAAGATCTCCGAGCATGAAGGAAAACGCAAGGAACCTCCCGGATCCAAGCATAACTCCATTAAAGAATTGAATATCAAAGATGGCAATACTTAGATCTATTCTCGCTTTTATGCCTAGCTAGGGGCGTTAAACAATAGCGCTTGTTGGGAGGCAACCCAATTTTATTTTTGTTCCTTGCTTTTTGTTCCTGTTTAATAATAAATAATTCATCTAGCCTCTGTTTAGATGTGGTTTTATGTTTTAATTAGTGTTTGTGCCAAGTAGAACCTATATGATCATCTTGGGTGATAGTTAATTTGATCTTGCTGAAAAACAGAAACTTTTACGCGCACGCGAATAATTTTAATAAATCACAAGAGCGTGATTTCTAGTTGATTCGTTTTGCAGTATATTAATAGACAAATTGCCTAGGACTTTCTATTTTTATAGGATTCTTAGAGTTCCATAAGTATTCGAAAGTTACAGATTGCTACAGACCGTTCTGTTTTTGACAGATTCTGTTTTTTCGTGTGTTGTTTGCTTATTTTGATGGATCTATGGCTAGTATTGGGGGGTATGAACCATAGAGAAGTTAGAATACATTAGGTTTAACACCAATATAAATAAAGAATGAGTTCATTACAGTAACTCAAAGTAGTGGTTTGCTTTCTTGCAATAACGGAGCTCACGAGATTTTCTGTTGAGTTTTGTGTTGTGAAGTTTTCAAGTTTTGGGTAAATATTTGATGGATAATGGAATAAGGAGTGGCAAGATCCTAAGCTTGCGCATGCCCAAGGAACCCCAAGGTAATTCAAGGACAACCAAAAGCCTAAGCTTGGGGATGCCCCGGAAGGCATCCCCTCTTTCATCTTCGTCTATCGGTAACTTTACTTTGAGCTATATTTTTATTCACCACATGATATGTGTTTTGCTTGGAGCGTCTTGTATGATTTGCGTCTTTTATTTTTAGTTTACCACAATCATACTTTCTGTACACACCTTTTTAGAGACACACACATGAATCAGAATTTATTAGAATACTTTATGTGCCTCACTTATATCTTTTGAGCTAGACAATTTTGCTCTAGTGCTTCACTTATATTTTTAGAGCACGGCGGTGGTTTTATTTTGTAGAAATTATTGGTCTCTCATAATTCACTTATATTATTTTGAGAGTATTTTAGAACAGCATGGTATTTACTTTGGTTATAAAATTAGTCCTAATATGATGGGCATCCAAGTTGGGTATAATAAAAACTATCATATAGAGTGCATTGAATGCTATGAGCAATTTGATGCTTGATGATTGTTTTGAGATATGAGGTTGGTAATATTAGAGTCATGCTAGTTGGGTAGTTGTGAATTTGAGAAATACTTTTGTTAAAAGTTTGTGATTCCCGTAGCATGCACGTTGGTGAAGTTGGAGCATGAATTATTTATTGATTGTCTTCCTTATGAGTGGCGGTCGGGGACGAGCGATGGTCTTTTCCAACCAATCTATCCCCCTAGGAGCATGTGCGTAGTACTTTGTTTTGATAACTTGTAGATTTTTGCAATAAGTATATGAGTTCTTTATGACTAATGTTGAGTCCATGTATTATACGCACTCTCAACCTTCCACCATCGCTAGCCTCTCTTGTGCCCCTCAACTTTCGCCGGTACCATATACCTTCCTCAAAACAGCCACCATACCTACCTTTTATGGCATTTCCATAGCCATTCCGAGATATATTGCCATGCAACTACCCACCGTTCCGTTTATTATGACACACTCCATCATTGTCATATTTCTCTTGCATGATCATGTAGTTGACATCGTATTTGTGGCAAAGCCACCTTTATAAAAACAATTCATACATGTCACTCTTGATTCATTGCATATCCTGGTACACCGCCGGAGGCAAACACATAGAGTCATATTTTGTTCTTAGTATTGAGTTGTAAGTAAATAAAAGTGTGATGATCTTCATTATTAGAGCATTGTCCCAAGTGAGGAAAGGATGATGGAGACTATGATTCCCTCACAAGTCAGGATGAGACTTCGGACATTATGAAAAATAAAAGAGGCCAAAGAAGCCCAAATAAAAAAAGGCCAAATAAGCCCACCAAAATAATAAAAAAAATGAGAGAAAAAGAGAGAAGGTACAATGTTACTATCCTTTTCCACACTTGTTCTTCAAAGTAGCACCATGATCTTCATGATAGAGAGTCTCCTATGTTGTCACTTTCATATACTAGTGGGAATTTTTCATTATAAAACTTGACTTGTATATTCCAATGATGGGCTTCCTCAAAATGCCCTAGGTCTTCACGAGCAAGCAAGTTGGATGCACACCCACTTAGTTTCTTTTGATGAGCTTTCATACACTTATAACTCTAGTGCATCCCTTGCATGGCAATCCCTACTCACTCACATTGATATCTATTGATGGGCATCTCCGTACCACGTTGATACGCCTAGTTGATGTGAGACTATCTTCTCCTTTTTTGTCTTCTCCACAACCACAATTCTATTCCACATATAGTGCTATGTCCATGGCTCACGCTCATGTATTGCATGAAAATTGAAAAGTTTGAGAACATCAAAAGTATAAAACAATTGCTTGGCTTGTCATCGGGGTTGTGCATGATTTAAATATTTTGTCTGATCAAGATAGAGCATAGCCAGACTATATGATTTTGTATGGATAGCTCTCTTTGGCCATGTTATTTTGAGAAGACATGTTACTTTGTTAGTATGCTTGAAGTGTTATTACTCTTATGTCAATATTAAAATTTTATCTTGAATCATTTGGATCTGAACATTCTTGCCACAATAAAGAAAGTTACATTGAGAAATATGCTAGGTAGCATTCCACATCAAAAATTCTGTTTTTATCATTTACCTACTCGAGGACGAGCAGGAATTAAGCTTGGGGATGCTTGATATGTATCCAATGTATTTTTATTGTTCCATGCTATTATATTACCTGTTTTGGATGTTTATGGGATTTACGAAAAACTTTTATATCATTTTTGGGACTAACCTATTAATCAGAGGCCCGACCCAAATTGCTGTTTTTTTGCCTATTTCAATGTTTCACAGAAAAGGAATATAAAACAGAGTCCAAATGGAATGAAACCTTTGAGAGAGTTATTTTTGGAATACACGCAATCCGGGAGACTTGGAGTGGACGTCAAGAAGCAAACGAGGCGGCCACGAGGGTCCAGGGCGCGCCCCCACCCTCGTAGGCCCCTCGTGGCTC
Organism: Triticum aestivum; assembly: GCF_018294505.1. Lineage (NCBI taxonomy): Eukaryota > Viridiplantae > Streptophyta > Magnoliopsida > Poales > Poaceae > Triticum > Triticum aestivum. The sequence goes on from NC_057798.1 coordinate 629,185,327, forward strand.
CCCTGACCGACTTCCTTCACCTATATATATCTACGTACCCCGAAAACATCCAGGAGCACCACGAAACCCTATTTCCAATGGCGCAACCTTCTGTTCCTGTGAGGTCCCATCTTGAAGCCTTTTTCGGCACTCTGCCTGAGGGGTAATTGATCACAAAGGGCTTCTACATCATCACCAAAGCCTCTCTGATGAGTTGTGAGTAGTTTACCACAGACATTCGGGTCCATGGTTATTTGCTAGATGGCTTCTTCTCTCTCTTTGAATCCCATACAATGTTATCCTCGATCTTCTTGGAGATCTATTTGATGTATCTCTTTTTGTTGTGTGTTTGTCGAGATCCAATGAATTGTGGATTTATGATCAAGTTTATCTATGAGAAATATTTGAATCTCCTCTAAATTCTTTTATGTATGATTGGTTATCTTTGCAAGTCTATTCGAATTATCAGTTTGGTTTGGCATACTAGATTGATCTTTCTTGCAATGGGAGAAGTGCTTAGCTTTGGGTTCAATCATGCGGTGTCATTTCCCACTGACAGCAGGGGCAGCAAGGCACGTATTGTATTGTTGTCATCGAGTATAAAAATATGGGGTTTATATCATATTCCTTGAGTTTATCCCTCTACATCATGTCATCTTGCCTAATGCGCTACTCTGTTCTTATGAACTTAATACTCTAGATGCATCCTAGATAGCAGTCGATATGTGGCGTAATAGTAGTAGATGCAGAATCGTTTCGATCTACTTGTCACGGACATGATGCCTATATACATGATCATGCCAAGATATTCTCATAACTGTGCACTTTTCTATCAATTGCTCGATAGTAATTTGTTCACCCACCGTAATACTTATGCTATCTTGAGAGAAGACACTAGTTAAACCTATGGCCCCCGAGTCTATTTTCCATCATATAAGTTTCCGATCTACTTTATTTTGCAATCTTTACTTTCCAATCTATATCATAAAAATACCAAAAATATTTATCTTATCTTATTATCTCTATCAGATCTCACTTTTGCAAGTGGCCATGAAGGAATTGACAACCCCTTTATCGCGTTGGTTGCGAGGTTCTTATTTGTTTGTGTAGGTACGAGGGACTTGGAGTGTAGCCTCCTACTGGATTGATACTTTTTCTCAAAACCGAGGGAAATACTTATGCTAGTTTGCTGCATCACCCTTTCCTCTTCAAGGGAAAAACCAACGCATGCTCAAGAGGTAGCAGTGGTGTTTGAGGAAATACTGCGACAACTGAAAATTTTACTAGGCGGGAGTATTTGGGGAGCGAGCTATTGTGCTTGACACGCCGGCTGTGGACTATAGCTGACACACCTTCTCGCGTAAGCCATAGGTGTACTATACACCGACGGTGCTCTAGGATATTTTGCACTGCAGCTCACACGGTTGGTGACAATAAACTGTGTGGGCTCTACTTGATTTTTCATTTTGATTTGAATTACATAATGGGGTCATAGTGGCCATGAACAGTGTTTGAATTGCTAGACCTTTTATCTGCAGTGAACATGCAACTATATGTGTGTCGTAAAAAAATTGGAATTATTCAGGGTTCGTTTGGAAATTTTATACATTAAATTGGTTCTCTAGCAATTTCAGGTGCACAATTCAAAATCAAAGCACATGCTCCAGTCCCTAAAAACGGGTTGCAAAATCAAATGTTTGTCGTTGGTTGCAAGCTTAGGTCACATACAAGAAATGAGAATGAATGTCAAACACCTTGACATTGTCGCTCAGCAGCTAACATTGAGATACATGGTTTTAAAATTATAGTAAATCGAAAACTCAGATGAAATTCATGAAACTTGACATGATATCATGGAACAACATCGACATGCCGTGGTAAAAATATTTTCCCATTTGGGCCAGGTTTGGGTATAAGCTTCTCGCAAACCTGAGCTTCTCTCACAACAAGCCAGATGGTTTCGATAGGGAACATGCCACCTTGGCGGACAAGCGATATATGTTGCCTCTCCTTACTTTATAATTTTTTCTCATGTCAACGTAGAACAACACGAGTGTTGTGTCATTTTTTGGGAGTTTTCGGGGTTAGCTTGGACATTTTTATACATTAACTAAGTTTTCTATGCATTCATGTGCACAATTCAAATTCGAACTACATGCACATGCTCAAGTGCATATAAAGTGGTTCAGAATTGGAATGTGTGTCCTTGGTTACATGCTTAAGTCCCATGCAAGAAATGAGAATGAATCTCAAACACCTTGCCACCGTCACTTGGCCGCTAACATTGAGATACTTGGTTTTTAAATTCTAGTAAATCGAAAATGTGTCTGAAATTTATGAACCTTGACACGCTAGCATGGAATTGCATCAACATGCTGCGATAAAAATATTGTCCCATTTGGGGTAGGTTGGGGTATATAAGCCTCTCAAAAACCAGAGCTTCTGACAACAAGCCTCATGGTTACGGTAGGGAATGTTTCACCTTTCTGGACGAAATGATATCCGTTGCCTCTTCTTGATTTCAATTCTTTTTCTAGTGACAATATAGAACAACATGAGTGTTGTGTTAAATTTTGTGATTTTTCGGGGTTCGCTTGGACATTTGTATGCATTAACTGGGTTTTCTAGGCATTTTATGTGCATAATTCAAATTTGGACTACAAGCACATGCTCCAATGCACCAAAGTTGGTTGAAAAATCACATGTGTGTCCTTGGGTGCATGATTAGGTCCCATGCAAGAGACGAGAATGAATTTCAAACATCAGGGCACTGTTGATTGCCGGAAATACGTTGAGATACCTGGTTTTTAAATTCTTGTAAATCCAAAACTCGTCTTAAATTCATGAAACTTGGCATGCTATCATGGAGCGGTATCAACATGTCGTGGTAAAAAATTACTCCCATTTGGGGCAGGTTCGGGTATAAGCTTCTCACAAACCAGAGCTTCTCACAGCAAGCATGATGGTTTTTGGTAGGGAACGTCCCACCTTTGGGGACGAAACAGTATCCATTGCATCTTATTGCTTTCAAAAAAATTCTAGTGTCAACATAGAACAACAGGAGTGTTGTGTCAATTTTTGTGATTTTTCGGGGTTTGTTTGGACATTTTTATGCACTAACTGGGTTCTCTAGACATTTTATGGGCATAATACAAATTTGAACTACAAGCACATGCTCCAATGCACTAAAGTTGGTTGAAACATCTAATCTGTGTTCTTGGGTGTATTTCTAGGCCCCATGCAAGAGATGGGAATGTTCAAACACCAGGGCATTGTTGATTGCCGGCAAAAAATTGAGATGCCTGGTTTTTAAATTCTAGTAAATCCAAAACTCGTCTGAAATTCATGAAACTTGGCATGCTATCATGGAGCGGCATTAACATGTCGTGGTAAAAAACTTGTCCCATTTGGGGCAGGTTTGGGTATAAGCTTCTCACAAACCAGAGCTTCTCACAACAAGCATGATGGTTTTTGATAGGGAACGTCCCACCTTTGGGGACGAAACGATATCCATTGCATCTTATTGCTCTCAAAAAATTTCTAGTGTCAACATAGAACAACATGAGTGTTGTGTCAATTTTTGTGATTTTTCGGGGTCCGTTTGGACATTTTTATGCATTAACTGGGTTTTCTAGCAATTTTATGTGCATAATCCAAATTTAAACTACAAGCAAATGCTCCAATGCAATAAAGTTGGTTGAAAAATCTAATATGTGTCCTTGGGTGAATTTCTAGGTCCCATGCAAGAAATGGGAATGAAATTCAAACACGAGGGCATTGTTGATTGCCGGCAAAACATTGAGATGCCTGGTTTTTATATACGAGTAAATCCAAAACTAGTCTGAAATTCATGAAACTTGGCATGCTATCATGAAGCGGCATTAACATGTCGTGGTAAAAAACTTGTCCCATTTGGGGGCAGGTTCGGGTATAAGCTTCTCACAAACCAGAGCTTCTCACAACAAGCATGATGGTTTTTGATAGGGAACGTCCCACCTTTGGGGACAAAACAATATCCATTGCATCTTATTGCTCTCAAAAAATTTCTAGTGTCAACATAGAACAACATGAGTGTTGTGTCAATTTTTGTGATTTTTCAGGGTTTGTTTGGACATTTTTATGCATTAACTGGGTTTTCTAGGCATTTTATGTGCATAATTCAAATTTAAACTACAAGCAAATGCTCCAATGCACTAAAGTTGGTTGAAAAATCTAATATGTGTCCTTGGGTGAATTTCTAGGTCCCATGCAAGAGATGGGAGTTAAATTCAAACACCAGGGCATTGTTGATTGCCGGTAATTGAGATGCCTGGTTTTTAAATTCTAGTAAATTCAAAACTCGTCTGAAATTCATGAAACTTGGCATGCTATCATGGAGTGGCATCAACATGCCATGGTAAAAAAATTGTCCCATTTGGGGCAGGTTCGGGTATATGCTTCTCACAAACCAGAGCTTCTCACAACAAGCATGATGGTTTCAGTAGGGAACATCCCACCTTTGGGGACGAAACAATATCCATTGCCTCTTATTGCTTTCAAAAAAATTCTCGTGTCAACATAGAACAACAAGAGTGTTGTGTCAATTTTGCGATTTTTCGGGGTTCGTTTCGACATTTTTATGCATTAACTGAGTTTTCGATGCATTTATGTGCATAATTCAAATTTGAACCAGAGGCACATGCTCCAGTGCATATAAATTGGTTGAAAAATCAAATATGTGTCCTTGGGTGCATGCTTAGGTCCCATGCAAGAAATGGGAATTAATTTCAAACACTAGGGCACCGTTGATTGCCGGCAAAACATTGGGATGCCTGGTTTTTAAATTCTAGTAAATCCAAAACTCGTCTGAAATTCATGAAACTTGGCATGCTATCATGGAGAGGTATCAACATGTTTTGGTAAAAAATTACTCCCATTTGGGGCAGGTTCGGGTATAAGCTTCTCACAAACCAGAGCTTCTCACAGCAAGCATGATGGTTTTTGGTAGGGGACGTCCCACCTTTGGGGACGAAACAGTATCCATTGCATCTTATTGCTTTCAAAAAAATTCTAGTGTCAACATAGAACAACAGGAGTGTTCTGTCAATTTTTGTGATTTTTCGGGGTTTGTTTGGACATTTTTACGCACTAACTGGGTTCTCTAGACATTTTATGGGCATAATACAAATTTGAACTACAAGCACATGCTCCAATGCACTAAAGTTGGTTGAAACATCTAATCTGTGTTCTTGGGTGAATTTCTAGGCCCCATGCAAGAGATGGGAATGTTCAAACACCAGGGCATTGTTGATTGCCGGCAAAAAATTGAGATGCCTGGTTTTTAAATTCTAGTAAATCCAAAACTCGTCTGAAATTAATGAAACTTGGCATGCTATCATGGAGCGGCATTAACATGTCGTGGTAAAAAACTTGTCCCATTTGGGGCAGGTTCGGGTATAAGCTTCTCACAAACCAGAGCTTCTCACAATAAGCATGATGGTTTTTGATAGGGAACGTCCCACCTTTGGGGACGAAGCGATATCCATTGCATCTTATTGCTCTCAAAAAATTTCTAGTGTCAACATAGAACAACATGAGTGTTGTGTCAATTTTTGTGATTTTTCGGGGTCCGTTTGGACATTTTTATGCATTAACTGGGTTTTCTAGCAATTTTATGTGCATAATCCAAATTTAAACTACAAGCAAATGCTCCAATGCAATAAAGTTGGTTGAAAAATCTAATATGTGTCCTTGGGTGAATTTCTAGGTCCCATGCAAGAAATGGGAATGAAATTCAAACACGAGGGCATTGTTGATTGCCGGCAAAACATTGAGATGCCTGGTTTTTATATACGAGTAAATCCAAAACTAGTCTGAAATTCATGAAACTTGGCATGCTATCATGGAGCGGCATTAACATGTTGTGGTAAAAAACTTGTCCCATTTGGGGGCAGGTTCGGGTATAAGCTTCTCACAAACCAGAGCTTCTCACAACAAGCATGATGGTTTTTGATAGGGAACGTCCCACCTTTGGGGACAAAACGATATCCATTGCATCTTATTGCTCTCAAAAAATTTCTAGTGTCAACATAGAACAACATGAGTGTTGTGTCAATTTTTGTGATTTTTCAGGGTTCGTTTGGACATTTTTATGCATTAACTGGGTTTTCTTGGCATTTTATGTGCATAATTCAAATTTAAACTACAAGCAAATGCTCCAATGCACTAAAGTAGGTTGAAAAATCTAATATGTGTCCTTGGGTGAATTTCTAGGTCCCATGCAAGAGATGGGAATTAAATTCAAACACCAGGGCATTGTTGATTGCCGGTAATTGAGATGCTTGGTTTTTAAATTCTAGTAAATTCAAAACTCGTCTGAAATTCATGAAACTTGGAATGCTATCATGGAGTGGCATCAACATGCCATGGTAAAAAAATTGTCCCATTTGGGGCAGGTTCGGGTATATGCTTCTCACAAACCAGAGCTTCTCACAACAAGCATGATGGTTTCAGTAGGGAACGTCCCACCTTTGGGGACGAAACGATATCCATTGCCTCTTATTGCTTTCAAAAAAATTCTCGTGTCAACATAGAACAACAAGAGTGTTGTGTCAATTTTGCGATTTTTCGGGGTTCGTTTCGACATTTTTATGCATTAACTGAGTTTTCGATGCATTTATGTGCATAATTCAAATTTGAACCAGAGGCACATGCTCCAGTGCATATAAATTGGTTGAAAAATCAAATATGTGTCCTTGGGTGCATGCTTAGGTCCCATGCAAGAAATGGCAATTAATTTCAAACACTAGGGCACCGTTGATTGCCGACAAAACATTGGGATGCCTGGTTTTTAAATTCTAGTAAATCCAAAACTCGTCTGAAATTCATGAAATTTGGCATGCTATCATGGAATGGCACCCGACATGCTGTGGCATTTTTCCTGTCCATTTTGAGAGAAGGCGCACTTGAAGAATGATAGCCAACAAAGGCATTTTGAAAAAATAGCTACCACTTTAATATCTCAAACGTTTGTATAATTCAAACCGTGTGTGTTCTGTTAACCATTCACGTGACGCCACGTGCACTACAGGAATCAGCTACTTTGCCATCTGCCACAGTGGACGACAAAGGCATGGATGGCGGACGGCAAAGACCTTTGCCGTCAGCCACGGACGGCAAAAGGGGACGACAAAGTAGGGGACGGCTAAGAGCTGCGTTGCCGTCTGCTTCGGGCAGCTGACGGCAAAGGGGCCTTTGCCAGCAGCAACGGACGGCAGTAAATGCGATGTTACTCCATTAGGTGGTTAACGGCAGGCCTTTGTCGTCCGCTGCGGACGGCAAAGCTTGTGCCGTCAGCCACTATGGGCAAACTGACCAAATTGGCCAGCCTCCTAGGAAGCACAGTTGCCTGCCATGTGGCCTATTTGCCGTCCACTGCTGATGGCAAAGATCTCTTTGCCGTCGGTGGTAGACGGCAAAGATCCTGCATATTGTCTCTTTTTTTGTTTTTTTTACTCCAACAATTTTCACAGCAAATATATATCACATATCCAGCACATAAGTTTCATATCAAATATCCACCACATAAGTTTCATATCACATATCACATATCACATTAGTTTCATCCATACACATTGTTCATACATAAGCAAGTTCCATCCATACACATTGTTCATACATAAGCAAGTTCATGATAGCAAGCTAGATACAATGAAAAGTTTCATCAAAGGAAAAGCAAGCACTCCATCATAGCAAGCTAGCTTCCATGAAGTGAATCAAATCTACAAAATGGTAAATAAGAAAGTTAGAAATAGGTGACTAGAACAAGAAGAAGACTAGAACAAGAAGTATATGTCATTTATGAGCTAACTTAGGTGAAATGGATCATATATGAGCTAACAAAGTTGAAATGGGTTGTTTATGAGCTAACTTAGTTGAAATGGATCATTTATGAGCTAACTTAGTTGAAATGGGTTGTTTATGAGCTAACTTAGTTGAAATGGATCATTTATGAGCTAACTTAGTTGAAATGGGTCGTTTATGAGCTAACTAAGGTGAAGGGCATCCTTTTTGAGCTAAGTAAGGTGAAATGGATCGTTTTTGAGCTAACTGAGGTGAAATGGATCATTTATGAGCTTTTATGAACTAACTTAGTTGAAATGGGTCATTTATGACCTAACTAAGGTGAAATGCCATGTTTTTGAGCTAACTAAGGTGAAATGGATCGTTTTTTAGCTAACTTAGGTGAAATGGATCATTTATGAGCTAATTTAGGTGAAATGGATCGTTTTTAGCTAACTTAGGTGAAATGGATCGTTTAGGAGCAAATATAGGTGAAATGGGTCATTTTGGAGCTAACCTAGGTGAAATGGGTCATTTTGGAGCTAAACTAGGTGAAATGGGTCATTTTAAAGCTAACGTAGGTAAAATGGATCATTTAGGAGCTAATCTACGTAAAATGGGTCATTTTAGAGCTAACTTGGATAAATTGGATCACTTGTAAGCTAACTAAGGTAAAATGAGTCATTTTAGAGCTAACTTTAGGTAAAATGGATCATTTATGAGCTAACTAAGCTAATTATGCAATTTTTGACATAAGTAACCTAAGTACATATCGTTTTAGAGCTAACTTAGGTAGAGTGGATGGTTTATGAGGTCAGTAAGCATATTAAGTCATTTTGGAGGAGAAGAAGATAACTCTAGGTCATTATGGTAAGCATATTGGAGGAAATAAAGCTAAGTCTAGGTCTTTATGCATTTGTTAAGCAAAACACTAGAGAAACTTACCGTGATCAGGGAGGTGTACGAGCGGGCTGGCTCGCGTCGGTAGCTGGAGAAGGATCGTGCGATGCGTTTCTGGAGTTAAGCTGCACCAAAGATCATTTCCAATGTCTCGTTAGCATTATGACTCTCAAATGTTAAGACTAGCAAGTAATGTCCATTCTAATTAAACTCATTGTGCTCTCAGGAGCAATCACTGGCATCGGCGGAGCGGTCTGACCTGACTTCTCGCACACAGACTGCACATTTGGTTTTCACAACAGAGTCATACTAGTTAGTAATGAGACTCAAATGTTAAGACTAGCAAGTAATCTGCACAAGAAACTTACCACAAGGAGCTCATACATGGCCCTTGCCTGCATGTCATTCCGTGCCCTCTCCTCCTCCAACATCTTTGTCGTCCTCTCCTCCAACTCCCGCTGCCTCTCCGCCGCCTCCGCCAGAAGTTTCTCCGTTCTATCTCTCTCACTCTGTATAGCAGCCTGCAACACCACTCACATGACCATTTGTAATCATTGATGGAAGCGCACACAATGTAATGGAAGAAGATAGCTAAGTACTTATAACTAACCTTGAAGGCGAGTTGGACTGGCCGTTCACGAGGCCTTATCTTAGGAGCGGAGCTCGACTGGTGCGCCTTGATCTCCGGGAGAGTGCTAGGACAATGGATAAGTCCATCTCCCATGGCTATGGAGCCATGGGACCTCCCGCCACCAGATATCATCAGCAGCTCTGTATCAATGGGGCCCTGGCTCGGTTTAAAGTCCTCCCCTTTCCTCGCCTTCCCCTGATCTCTATATTGCACGAGCTTGTCATGAGCGGAGATGTTGGTGAAGTTCTTTGGATCATCGAGGTCAGACGCAGAGAATGCCTTGACTTTCTTGTAAGAGCTAGTGTGGGCCATGGCATACAGGTCGCACACCTCGGGAACCTTATCTGCCTTATTGTAGCGTGCCTGAAAGAGAGAAACAAAGTAAATTAGTAATTAAAGGGCTAAAGCTAGCATGATGAATGAATTGCATGAATCATGAAGCAAACCACATACGTAGTTCCGCCCGTACTTTAATAAGTTGGAGCTGCCTTGGTGGTGTGGCACACCTTCCATTTGGGCACGTTTGTCCTTGGCCTCGTTGTGGGAGGCCCGCCATTGTTTTGAGCACCACACATTGACCAACACCTCCCAACAATCCATCTGATCCGCACACCATCTTGGAGGGGCCTAAGTTAGCAAATAGAAACTTGAGCGCTACGGCTATGAATTACTAAATGAAGGAAGTAATTACAAGGCCTTAAGAATTACCTTCATGTAATGCTCCTTACTCAAGAACTTATCGCGGCACTCCTGCTTGGGCTTCTTGATACCATGCCCGGCGTAGTAGTCTCGAACAACCTGCACCCGAACCTCATGCCGTAAGTTCTGAAGTAGGCGCTTGCACTCCTTGTCGATAACATCTGCCGCCTCCTCCTCGTATCCCTCCTCACACTTGTAGAATGTCTGCAATAAAATGATACAATATTGATTAGTACAATTAATAACTAGCTAGTTCAAGATTTTTAATAGTGTAAAGGAGAAATTACCCATAACTTTCTGATCACCACGTCTGCCCTTGTGTTGCACAAGACACTGTCGATAATCTCACCCGGTGGGGCCAGGGCAGCCAAGTAGTGCTCCCAACTCAATCCAACCTCTGGCAGCCGACCCTCACCAGGCAACGTGACAAACCCCGAAAAGTTTTGCCGAATCAGAACTCCAAGGACGGAGTTGGGCCGGCAGACACTTTCATGGTGGTCCCAACCCCTGTAGCATGACAAGGCCAACGCATTAGTTATTTGAAGAAACGTGAATGCAGAAGGTACAAAAAGATCAAATGCACTTACCTCTCCCCATCAGGGAAAAACAACCACCTGTGCTCGCGGGTCGCCGGCACGGACGGGAGCCGTGTAGCACCACGCTGGTAGACGTTGCCCCCCTCCTCCTCAATATCAGTCGGCTCCCCGTCATCATCAGCATGGCCACTCGGCTCCTCGCCATCATCAGCATGGCCACTCGGCTCCTCAGGCTGACCCAACCAGGTACCCCATCCAGATGTGTGCTCCTCCGGGGTCTCATGAGCCCAACTCTCGTGGGTCGAAGGCCCGTCGACCGGAGGCTCGTGGGCCGAAGGCCCGTCGACCCGAGGGTCGTGGGCTGAAGACCCATGGACCGGAGGCTCGTGGACCGGAGTCCGTAGCCTCCTCCTCGGACGAGTCCACCCTAGCAGTCATGTTCTCGGGTGAAACAGCTGGCGGTGGCGGCGAGGAAGGAGCCGTAAGAGTCACCCTACCTCCTCTCCCGTGACCACGTGCTCCACCTCCTCTCTTCTTCTTACCTCGTCCCCTGCTGGGCACCACAGTCGACAAAGAAGGGCCCGGTGGTGTCGACATACTATCCAGCAACGCTCGACGGAGAGGTGCGTGTGCAATGGAAGACCTCACAACACGCGCCGACGAAGAAGGGGCCTCAGCGTGCTCCCGACTAGCGCCCACCATCTTTCCACACCTGCCATGACAAAGAATAAACGAAATTAGTACAACATAAAAAAAGTACCGACATGAATAATAATATGTATATCACTTAAGTGTATCATCATCAAGTACAACATAAAAAAATTGAATACCTGACACTACTAATAATCTCGATCAGTATCATCAATAAATGCATAATCATCATCATCACTATAATCAATGATGGGCTCACTATAATCATCATCATCGCTATCATCACTATAATCATCATCATCATCACTGGACACACAACAATTATATATATAATTCACCATGTATATATTCATCAGTTGATCTTCTTTGTCAATTTTATTACGTCCATGCAACCTACACTCTAATAGGCACTGACGAAATTTATGCGTCGGATCCGGAGCAAAGCATATGCGTCGGATCGGGTGTTGTTTCGGGGTCAGGGGTTCGGGGTGTCGTGTCTGTGTTGGGGTGCCGTGTCGGGGTCGGGGTACTGTTTTGGGGTAGGGGGGTTGGGGTGTCGTGTCGGGGTTGGGGTGTCGGGGTCAGGGGGTCGGTTGTCGGGGTCGGGGTGTCGGGTCAGGTCAGGCTCGGGGTCGGGGTGTCGGGTCAAGCTCGGGGTCGGGGTGTCGGGGTCGGGGTCGGTCTTAGGGTCGGGGTGTCAGGTCGGGGTGTCGGGTCGGGGTCGGGGTGCCGTGTCGGTGTCGCGGTCGGGGTGTCGATCGGGTCAAGCTCGGGGTCGAGGTGTCGGGGTCGGGGTCGGGGTCGGGGTCGGGGTGTCGGGGTCGGCATCGGGGTCTCGAGGTCGGGGTCTCGGGGTCGGGGTGTCATGTCAGGGTCGGGGTGTCGGGGTCAGGGGATCGGTTGTCGGGGTCGGGGTGTCGGGTCAGGTCAGGCTCGGGGTTGGGGTGTCGGGTCAGGCTCGGGGTTGGGGTGTCGGGGTCGGGGTCGGTCTCGGGGTCGGGGTGTCAGGTCGGGGTGCTGGGTCGGGGTCGGGGTGCCGTGTCGGTGTCGCGGTCGGGGTGTCGGGTCAGGTCAGGCTCGGGTTCGGGGTGTCAGGTCAGGCTCGGGGTCGGGGTGTCGGGATCGAGGTCGGGATCGAGGTCGGGGTGTCAGGTCGGGGTGCCGGGTCGGGGTCGGGGTGCCGGGTCGGTGTCGCGGTCGGGGTGTCGATCTGGTCAGGCTCGGGGTCGGGGTGTCGGTGTCGGGGTCGGGGTTTTTTCCCTCTTTTTTCCTTTTCTTCTTCTTCCTCTTCTTCCTTTTCTTCCTTTTCTTCCTTTTTTCCTTCTTCTTCTTCTTTTTCTTCCTCCTTTCCTTTTTCCTCTTCTTCTTCTCCTCCTCTCCTCTTTTCTTCTTCTTCTTCTTTCCTAAACCTAAACCTAAACCTAAAACTAAACCTAAATCTAAAACTAAAACTAAAGTGGGGGTGGCGGAGAGTGGTGGGGGCGGCGGAGAGTGGTGGGGCGATGGGGCGGCGGAGAGTGGTGGGGGCGGCGGCGCACGTGTGAAGAGGGAGAGAAACAGAGAGAGAGGGGCGGGGTAGGGCGCGGCCGCTGTTAGATGAGTTAAATCTTTGTCGTCCGCCCCCCTTTGCCGTCCGCTAGCGGACGGCAAAGAGGTGGGGCGTTAAGTTTTTTTTAATCAGGTGGGTGGGTGGGGGCCACCTCCCTCTTTGCCGTCAGCTGGCGGACGACAAAGATTCTTTGCCATCAGCTGGCGGACGGCAAAGAAATGGCGCATGGCAAAGAGCTTCTTTGTCGTTTGCCCTTTCTTTGCCGTCGGCTTTTCGGTGGCTGATGGCAAAGAGTTTCTTTGCCGTCTACTAGCGGACGGCAAAGATCTGGCAGATGGCAAAGTAGCCGATTCCAGTAGTGGTGTCTTGGTTTTAATGGCTGTAGGAGGTGCCGTGCGGACAGCTGCTTGACCTTTACTGAACGGGAAGCGTGTGAGCGCAGTCCAGTGTGCAGGCTGACCGAGAGGCATACAAGCTGTCCTCCAATGCGCAGGCTCACCAGGGAGCGTGCGAGCTGTACGCTGTGTAGGCTCACTAGGAAGCGATCCCTTTGACTTCCATGGGACGCTGCCGTCGACTGCTACCTCTCGGCAGCACCAGTTGCCGTCCTCCCGCACCCCGCCTATCAATCGCGCGACGACATGATGTTTGATTTACAAGTGAAGAACATTTTGTGCTGCCTTGAAGACTTCAACAACGGTGTCCTGGAGGACGACAACGACAACAACGACACGACAGCCGCCGCCGCTGGAAATAGTTTTTTGGGTTTTAATACTATATCTAGAATTCTCGATCATATGAATATAAATTTGCAGTGTGACTAAATGAAAGATATGGTTTGAACGAACTTGTGTTTTTCTCTCTTAATGTACAGACTTATCAAACGATTTTCTTTTGAAAAAACGTCATGGTTTTTAAATATAAGCACTCATCGCAAACGTTTTAGTTAGAACACATGTATGCAAACCGATAGCTTCCCCAGGAAGCCAAGCGAAAATGTGCCGAGCAGGATTTCTGCATCCCTTCAACGCAAACGGTTGTTTTGCATGACCCGTGTGCAACCACGTACAAGCAATCAGGTAAGATTTGCATATCTGTCATTTTGGATATGTTGCCATTTGTCAAATTGGAAAGATTGACATTTGTTTATCTAGTAACATTGCCATTTGTCGACTTTGTAACACTGCAAATTGTCAAAATATGCAGCTAAAAATCACTAGTGCTATCTAATTTTTGCATCTAAAATCACTAGCATTGTTTATATGGACAGCACATGCAGGCGTGAGTTGATGGACGTGCAAATGTACCATTGATTACATAAAACAAGACATCAACCCACAATGACAATGAGGATACACATTGGATTATAGATCATGTCCAACAAAACATTCTAGTAAAGTTTTTCTCACACAACAAATATCAAAGCGAATGAAATGAACTTCAGCTCAACCACTCATCAGCGTTGGAAACGCTTGCTTTGAACTAGAAGTGATTCTCAGGGAAGGGCCAGCTACTGTCAATCTCGAGACCAATGCAGGACTGATCATCCAGGCTGAAGCGGCCTATGTCAGGACCCATATTGGGACAGTAGGGAAGCATAGCAATTTCCGAGGTATAGATATAGTTGCTTCTCATAAATGGTAGTAACGTTTTGTCAACAGCAGCTGGATCGCCTTCCACCACCATTGGATAGTTTTTTCCATGGAAGAGCGAGTTTCCTCCAAGACTTTCAATACTGAACCAGGGAGAAGGTGTTGGTGCTAGTACACTAGTATCCATCCTGAAGACCCTGCAACAGATGTTGGAATAGGTCCGGAGAGTGCGACCATGCGAGACAACACATGCTTCCTTAGTAACATTAGTAGTGCCCTGTATACAGACAAGAAGAGGTGATCCATCATAATAAGTTGCCAGGCGCCACTAATTATATGGGTCCTGCTCGTCCTCATGCTCGTGATCATCAGCATCGTCATCTCCCCCTTGGTTATAAAAATTTTCAAGTATAGGTGGTGGAATTTTCACAGGACCTTGGAAACACAAGAAGTTTAATTAGTAAAGAGAAACTAGCTAACACGCATGCATGTGGATGAAACAATTATAATTACGGTGGAAGACAAATGTACCGATAGCATCAGGATTCCATGCAAAAACAGTGTCATGAGTGGTGGCAGCAAACACAAGACCCTCGTATTGAATTGCATCACAGTACTCATCCATGTACAGAAATTGATTTTTGAGCAATATCGATCGAGGCATGGAAGTAAGGATGGAAACAAGCTTGTCGAAGATAGCAATAACTTCATAGTTCGTGTAATTCCAAGAGTGGTTTGGAACTCGACAAATTGCTATCTTACGTAAACGACAGTTACCATGATCGTATTTGAACTCACATAGAATACCAGTGTACTCAACCTCTGGGCAGTCGTCTTGAGATTTTTGGAACTGGAACCCGGTGGCGAGTGTACACATTCACAAGTTCCTACTCGCAGTTGTACCCAATATGAACAACCCAATCTCCATTTGCGCATGCCCAAGCCTTGCCGTCAAGCGATGGCATCTTAACATCATACGTATCATTATCAAGCGGCATCAACTTGCACAAGGCGAGGCTTCCCTCGTCCCCGCGCCAGTCAGCAGGGTCATGGCGAAGAAGATAGGGGAGATCAAACCGCTCCTAGACCCTTGGGTTCCTTGTAATGATGTTATTAGTTGAATCGAGAATCGTCTTGAACAAACCTGCCATGCTAGCCGAGGTGATGACGTCACACCTATCAATGAGTTCCTCCACCACGTCATCTTTCTGATCGGGGCAAGAATAACAGGGTCGTTTCCGTCCTGTTCCCTCCATGGAGAAGATGATCGAACAATGGCAAAAGGAAGGGTGAAGGCAAATGGAGGGAGGAAGAGCATGCGACAGCAGTTCCAAATTGAGAGGGAAAGGTGAAGAGGTGGTGGACGGTTTCCACGGTACACAAAGAGGTGCCTGGGGAAGTGGGGAGTGAACGGTTGCCATAGAGGTCACACACTAACGACAAGGGCCAAGTGAACCGCATGCGTATATCGCACACACCTTGATCTGGTTGATCGTTTCTTTTGTGTTGCCTAATCACAAACAGTTCATCCGAGTGAACCGTGTGCTATATATCACACACACCTTCATCTAGCTGACCGTTTCTTTTGTGTTGCCTAACCACAAATAGTTCATCCGAGTGAATCGTATGCTCTATATCGCACACACCTTCATCTGGCTGACTGTTTCTTTTGTGTTGCCTAATCACAACAGTTCATCCGAGTGAACCGTATGCTGTATATTGCACACACCTTCATCTGGCT